>NW_027099227.1:300000-470476 GCF_037042795.1 Molothrus aeneus
ACCACTCTCCTGCCTTTTCCATGGTTATTCTATTGGAAAAGAACGAGTTTTGGACAACTACCTTTCATTCTTGCCAAACTCTTTGCAGACCCCCGTGCAAGCTTTAGAACAAGATTTTGGATGTTTTCTTTCCTGGCAGAGTTTCTCCTTGCAAGATATGGTGGAAAAGCTTTTTGCTGAGTGTAGAGCGGCAAGACACGCAGAAGACGCAGATACGCAGCTCTCCGAAGCTAAGTGCCGGTCCCGGGCTTCTTTCGGCACAAACCGCTCTCAGGAGCTCCCTGCGCTCGCCACAATGCTCTGTGTGCGAAGAAGCCGCTTCTTCGCCTGCGGGAGAATCGGCGAGCGGCAGCTTGCCAAAGGCGAAGATGCAAGCTGCAGCACACAGGCACAGTGTGGGCAGCCTTCAGACTTAGAGAAAACAGTACTTTACCACTCTCCTGCCTTTTCCATGGTTATTCTATTGGAAAAGAACGAGTTTTGGACAACTACCTTTCATTCTTGCCAAACTCTTTGCAGACCCCCGTGCAAGCTTTAGAACAAGATTTTGGATGTTTTCTTTCCTGGCAGAGTTTCTCCTTGCAAGATATGGTGGAAAAGCTTTTGGCTGAGTGTAGAGCGGCAAGACACGCAGAAGACGCAGATACGCAGCTCTCCGAAGCTAAGTGCCGGTCCCGGGCTTCTTTCGGCACAAACCGCTCTCAGGAGCTCCCTGCGCTCGCCACAATGCTCTGTGTGCGAAGAAGCCGCTTCTTCGCCTGCGGGAGAATCGGCGAGCGGCAGCTTCCCAAAGGCGAAGATGCAAGCTGCAGCACACAGGCACAGTGTGGGCAGCCT
This sequence comes from Molothrus aeneus, assembly GCF_037042795.1. Lineage (NCBI taxonomy): Eukaryota > Metazoa > Chordata > Aves > Passeriformes > Icteridae > Molothrus > Molothrus aeneus. The sequence continues at coordinate 300,838 of NW_027099227.1, forward strand.
TCAGACTTAGAGAAAACAGTACTTTACCACTCTCCTGCCTTTTCCATGGTTATTCTATTGGAAAAGAACGAGTTTTGGACAACTACCTTTCATTCTTGCCAAACTCTTTGCAGACCCCCGTGCAAGCTTTAGAACAAGTTTTTGGATGTTTTCTTTCCTGGCAGAGTTTCTCCTTGCAAGATATGGTGGAAAAGCTTTTTGCTGAGTGTAGAGCGGCAAGACACGCAGAAGACGCAGATACGCAGCTCTCCGAAGCTAAGTGCCGGTCCCGGGCTTCTTTCGGCACAAACCGCTCTCAGGAGCTCCCTGCGCTCGCCACAATGCTCTGTGTGCGAAGAAGCCGCTTCTTCGCCTCCGGGAGAATCGGCGAGCGGCAGCTTCCCAAAGGCGAAGATGCAAGCTGCAGCACACAGGCACAGTGTGGGCAGCCTTCAGACTTAGAGAAAACAGTACTTTACCACTCTCCTGCCTTATCCATGGTTATTCTATTGGAAAAGAACGAGTTTTGGACAACTACCTTTCATTCTTGCCAAACTCTTTGCAGACCCCCGTGCAAGCTTTAGAACAAGATTTTGGATGTTTTCTTTCCTGGCAGAGTTTCTCCTTGCAAGATATGGTGGAAAAGCTTTTTGCTGAGTGTAGAGCGGCAAGACACGCAGAAGACGCAGATACGCAGCTCTCCGAAGCTAAGTGCCGGTCCCAGGCTTCTTTCGGCACAAACCGCTCTCAGGAGCTCCCTGCGCTCGCCACAATGCTCTGTGTGCGAAGAAGCCGCTTCTTCGCCTGCGGGAGAATCGGCGAGCGGCAGCTTCCCAAAGGCGAAGATGCAAGCTGCAGCACACAGGCACAGTGTGGGCAGCCTTCAGACTTAGAGAAAACAGTACTTTACCACTCTCCTGCGTTTTCCATGGTTATTCTATTGGAAAAGAACGAGTTTTGGACAACTACCTTTCATTCTTGCCAAACTCTTTGCAGACCTCCGTGCAAGCTTTAGAACAAGATTTTGGATGTTTTCTTTCCTGGCAGAGTTTCTCCTTGCAAGATATGGTGGAAAAGCTTTTTGCTGAGTGTAGAGCGGCAAGACACGCAGAAGACGCAGATACGCAGCTCTCCGAAGCTAAGTGCCGGTCCCGGGCTTCTTTCGGCACAAACCGCTCTCAGGAGCTCCCTGCGCTCGCCACAATGCTCTGTGTGCGAAGAAGCCGCTTCTTCGCCTCCGGGAGAATCGGCGAGCGGCAGCTTCCCAAAGGCGAAGATGCAAGCTGCAGCACACAGGCACAGTGTGGGCAGCCTTCAGACTTAGAGAAAACAGTACTTTACCACTCTCCTGCCTTTTCCATGGTTATTCTATTGGAAAAGAACGAGTTTTGGACAACTACCTTTCATTCTTGCCAAACTCTTTGCAGACCTCCGTGCAAGCTTTAGAACAAGATTTTGGATGTTTTCTTTCCTGGCAGAGTTTCTCCTTGCAAGATATGGTGGAAAAGCTTTTGGCTGAGTGTAGAGCGGCAAGACACGCAGAAGACGCAGATACGCAGCTCTCCGAAGCTAAGTGCCGGTCCCGGGCTTCTTTCGGCACAAACCGCTCTCAGGAGCTCCCTGCGCTCGCCACAATGCTCTGTGTGCGAAGAAGCCGCTTCTTCGCCTCCGGGAGAATCGGCGAGCGGCAGCTTCCCAAAGGCGAAGATGCAAGCTGCAGCACACAGGCACAGTGTGGGCAGCCTTCAGACTTAGAGAAAACAGTACTTTACCACTCTCCTGCATTTTCCATGGTTATTCTATTGGAAAAGAACGAGTTTTGGACAACTACCTTTCATTCTTGCCAAACTCTTTGCAGACCCCTGTGCAAGCTTTAGAACAAGATTTTGGATGTTTTCTTTCCTGGCAGAGTTTCTCCTTGCAAGATATGGTGGAAAAGCTTTTTGCTGAGTGTAGAGCGGCAAGACACGCAGAAGACGCAGATACGCAGCTCTCCGAAGCTAAGTGCCGGTCCCGGGCTTCTTTCGGCACAAACCGCTCTCAGGAGCTCCCTGCGCTCGCCACAATGCTCTGTGTGCGAAGAAGCCGCTTCTTCGCCTGCGGGAGAATCGGCGAGCGGCAGCTTGCCAAAGGCGAAGATGCAAGCTGCAGCACACAGGCACAGTGTGGGCAGCCTTCAGACTTAGAGAAAACAGTACTTTACCACTCTCCTGCCTTTTCCATGGTTATTCTATTGGAAAAGAACGAGTTTTGGACAACTACCTTTCATTCTTGCCAAACTCTTTGCAGACCCCCGTGCAAGCTTTAGAACAAGATTTTGGATGTTTTCTTTCCTGGCAGAGTTTCTCCTTGCAAGATATGGTGGAAAAGCTTTTTGCTGAGTGTAGAGCGGCAAGACACGCAGAAGACGCAGATACGCAGCTCTCCGAAGCTAAGTGCCGGTCCCGGGCTTCTTTCGGCACAAACCGCTCTCAGGAGCTCCCTGCGCTCGCCACAATGCTCTGTGTGCGAAGAAGCCGCTTCTTCGCCTGCGGGAGAATCGGCGAGCGGCAGCTTCCCAAAGGCGAAGATGCAAGCTGCAGCACACAGGCACAGTGTGGGCAGCCTTCAGACTTAGAGAAAACAGTACTTTACCACTCTCCTGCCTTTTCCATGGTTATTCTATTGGAAAAGAACGAGTTTTGGACAACTACCTTTCATTCTTGCCAAACTCTTTGCAGACCTCCGTGCAAGCTTTAGAACAAGATTTTGGATGTTTTCTCTCCTGGCAGAGTTTCTCCTTGCAAGATATGGTGGAAAAGCTTTTTGCTGAGTGTAGAGCGGCAAGACACGCAGAAGACGCAGATACGCAGCTCTCCGAAGCTAAGTGCCGGTCCCGGGCTTCTTTCGGCACAAACCGCTCTCAGGAGCTCCCTGCGCTCGCCACAATGCTCTGTGTGCGAAGAAGCCGCTTCTTCGCCTCCGGGAGAATCGGCGAGCGGCAGCTTCCCAAAGGCGAAGATGCAAGCTGCAGCACACAGGCACAGTGTGGGCAGCCTTCAGACTTAGAGAAAACAGTACTTTACCACTCTCCTGCCTTTTCCATGGTTATTCTATTGGAAAAGAACGAGTTTTGGACAACTACCTTTCATTCTTGCCAAACTCTTTGCAGACCCCCGTGCAAGCTTTAGAACAAGATTTTGGATGTTTTCTTTCCTGGCAGAGTTTCTCCTTGCAAGATATGGTGGAAAAGCTTTTTGCTGAGTGTAGAGCGGCAAGACACGCAGAAGACGCAGATACGCAGCTCTCCGAAGCTAAGTGCCGGTCCCGGGCTTCTTTCGGCACAAACCGCTCTCAGGAGCTCCCTGCGCTCGCCACAATGCTCTGTGTGCGAAGAAGCCGCTTCTTCGCCTGCGGGAGAATCGGCGAGCGGCAGCTTCCCAAAGGCGAAGATGCAAGCTGCAGCACACAGGCACAGTGTGGGCAGCCTTCAGACTTAGAGAAAACAGTACTTTACCACTCTCCTGCCTTTTCCATGGTTATTCTATTGGAAAAGAACGAGTTTTGGACAACTACCTTTCATTCTTGCCAAACTCTTTGCAGACCCCCGTGCAAGCTTTAGAACAAGATTTTGGATGTTTTCTTTCCTGGCAGAGTTTCTCCTTGCAAGATATGGTGGAAAAGCTTTTGGCTGAGTGTAGAGCGGCAAGACACGCAGAAGACGCAGATACGCAGCTCTCCGAAGCTAAGTGCCGGTCCCGGGCTTCTTTCGGCACAAACCGCTCTCAGGAGCTCCCTGCGCTCGCCACAATGCTCTGTGTGCGAAGAAGCCGCTTCTTCGCCTCCGGGAGAATCGGCGAGCGGCAGCTTCCCAAAGGCGAAGATGCAAGCTGCAGCACACAGGCACAGTGTGGGCAGCCTTCAGACTTAGAGAAAACAGTACTTTACCACTCTCCTGCCTTTTCCATGGTTATTCTATTGGAAAAGAACGAGTTTTGGACAACTACCTTTCATTCTTGCCAAACTCTTTGCAGACCCCCGTGCAAGCTTTAGAACAAGATTTTGGATGTTTTCTTTCCTGGCAGAGTTTCTCCTTGCAAGATATGGTGGAAAAGCTTTTTGCTGAGTGTAGAGCGGCAAGACACGCAGAAGACGCAGATACGCAGCTCTCCGAAGCTAAGTGCCGGTCCCGGGCTTCTTTCGGCACAAACCGCTCTCAGGAGCTCCCTGCGCTCGCCACAATGCTCTGTGTGCGAAGAAGCCGCTTCTTCGCCTCCGGGAGAATCGGCGAGCGGCAGCTTCCCAAAGGCGAAGATGCAAGCTGCAGCACACAGGCACAGTGTGGGCAGCCTTCAGACTTAGAGAAAACAGTACTTTACCACTCTCCTGCGTTTTCCATGGTTATTATATTGGAAAAGAACGAGTTTTGGACAACTACCTTTCATTCTTGCCAAACTCTTTGCAGACCTCCGTGCAAGCTTTAGAACAAGATTTTGGATGTTTTCTTTCCTGGCAGAGTTTCTCCTTGCAAGATATGGTGGAAAAGCTTTTTGCTGAGTGTAGAGCGGCAAGACACGCAGAAGACGCAGATACGCAGCTCTCCGAAGCTAAGTGCCGGTCCCGGGCTTCTTTCGGCACAAACCGCTCTCAGGAGCTCCCTGCGCTCGCCACAATGCTCTGTGTGCGAAGAAGCCGCTTCTTCGCCTCCGGGAGAATCGGCGAGCGGCAGCTTCCCAAAGGCGAAGATGCAAGCTGCAGCACACAGGCACAGTGTGGGCAGCCTTCAGACTTAGAGAAAACAGTACTTTACCACTCTCCTGCCTTTTCCATGGTTATTCTATTGGAAAAGAACGAGTTTTGGACAACTACCTTTCATTCTTGCCAAACTCTTTGCAGACCCCCGTGCAAGCTTTAGAACAAGATTTTGGATGTTTTCTTTCCTGGCAGAGTTTCTCCTTGCAAGATATGGTGGAAAAGCTTTTGGCTGAGTGTAGAGCGGCAAGACACGCAGAAGACGCAGATACGCAGCTCTCCGAAGCTAAGTGCCGGTCCCGGGCTTCTTTCGGCACAAACCGCTCTCAGGAGCTCCCTGCGCTCGCCACAATGCTCTGTGTGCGAAGAAGCCGCTTCTTCGCCTCCGGGAGAATCGGCGAGCGGCAGCTTGCCAAAGGCGAAGATGCAAGCTGCAGCACACAGGCACAGTGTGGGCAGCCTTCAGACTTAGAGAAAACAGTACTTTACCACTCTCCTGCCTTTTCCATGGTTATTCTATTGGAAAAGAACGAGTTTTGGACAACTACCTTTCATTCTTGCCAAACTCTTTGCAGACCCCCGTGCAAGCTTTAGAACAAGATTTTGGATGTTTTCTTTCCTGGCAGAGTTTCTCCTTGCAAGATATGGTGGAAAAGCTTTTTGCTGAGTGTAGAGCGGCAAGACACGCAGAAGACGCAGATACGCAGCTCTCCGAAGCTAAGTGCCGGTCCCGGGCTTCTTTCGGCACAAACCGCTCTCAGGAGCTCCCTGCGCTCGCCACAATGCTCTGTGTGCGAAGAAGCCGCTTCTTCGCCTCCGGGAGAATCGGCGAGCGGCAGCTTCCCAAAGGCGAAGATGCAAGCTGCAGCACACAGGCACAGTGTGGGCAGCCTTCAGACTTAGAGAAAACAGTACTTTACCACTCTCCTGCCTTTTCCATGGTTATTCTATTGGAAAAGAACGAGTTTTGGACAACACCCTTTCATTCTTGCCAAACTCTTTGCAGACCTCCGTGCAAGCTTTAGAACAAGATTTTGGATGTTTTCTTTCCTGGCAGAGTTTCTCCTTGCAAGATATGGTGGAAAAGCTTTTGGCTGAGTGTAGAGCGGCAAGACACGCAGAAGACGCAGATACGCAGCTCTCCGAAGCTAAGTGCCGGTCCCGGGCTTCTTTCGGCACAAACCGCTCTCAGGAGCTCCCTGCGCTCGCCACAATGCTCTGTGTGCGAAGAAGCCGCTTCTTCGCCTGCGGGAGAATCGGCGAGCGGCAGCTTCCCAAAGGCGAAGATGCAAGCTGCAGCACACAGGCACAGTGTGGGCAGCCTTCAGACTTAGAGAAAACAGTACTTTACCACTCTCCTGCGTTTTCCATGGTTATTATATTGGAAAAGAACGAGTTTTGGACAACTACCTTTCATTCTTGCCAAACTCTTTGCAGACCTCCGTGCAAGCTTTAGAACAAGATTTTGGATGTTTTCTTTCCTGGCAGAGTTTCTCCTTGCAAGATATGGTGGAAAAGCTTTTTGCTGAGTGTAGAGCGGCAAGACACGCAGAAGACGCAGATACGCAGCTCTCCGAAGCTAAGTGCCGGTCCCGGGCTTCTTTCGGCACAAACCGCTCTCAGGAGCTCCCTGCGCTCGCCACAATGCTCTGTGTGCGAAGAAGCCGCTTCTTCGCCTGCGGGAGAATCGGCGAGCGGCAGCTTCCCAAAGGCGAAGATGCAAGCTGCAGCACACAGGCACAGTGTGGGCAGCCTTCAGACTTAGAGAAAACAGTACTTTACCACTCTCCTGCCTTTTCCATGGTTATTCTATTGGAAAAGAACGAGTTTTGGACAACTACCTTTCATTCTTGCCAAACTATTTGCAGACCTCCGTGCAAGCTTTAGAACAAGATTTTGGATGTTTTCTTTCCTGGCAGAGTTTCTCCTTGCAAGATATGGTGGAAAAGCTTTTTGCTGAGTGTAGAGCGGCAAGACACGCAGAAGACGCAGATACGCAGCTCTCCGAAGCTAAGTGCCGGTCCCGGGCTTCTTTCGGCACAAACCGCTCTCAGGAGCTCCCTGCGCTCGCCACAATGCTCTGTGTGCGAAGAAGCCGCTTCTTCGCCTGCGGGAGAATCGGCGAGCGGCAGCTTCCCAAAGGCGAAGATGCAAGCTGCAGCACACAGGCACAGTGTGGGCAGCCTTCAGACTTAGAGAAAACAGTACTTTACCACTCTCCTGCCTTTTCCATGGTTATTCTATTGGAAAAGAACGAGTTTTGGACAACTACCTTTCATTCTTGCCAAACTCTTTGCAGACCCCCGTGCAAGCTTTAGAACAAGATTTTGGATGTTTTCTTTCCTGGCAGAGTTTCTCCTTGCAAGATATGGTGGAAAAGCTTTTTGCTGAGTGTAGAGCGGCAAGACACGCAGAAGACGCAGATACGCAGCTCTCCGAAGCTAAGTGCCGGTCCCGGGCTTCTTTCGGCACAAACCGCTCTCAGGAGCTCCCTGCGCTCGCCACAATGCTCTGTGTGCGAAGAAGCCGCTTCTTCGCCTGCGGGAGAATCGGCGAGCGGCAGCTTCCCAAAGGCGAAGATGCAAGCTGCAGCACACAGGCACAGTGTGGGCAGCCTTCAGACTTAGAGAAAACAGTACTTTACCACTCTCCTGCCTTTTCCATGGTTATTCTATTGGAAAAGAACGAGTTTTGGACAACTACCTTTCATTCTTGCCAAACTCTTTGCAGACCCCCGTGCAAGCTTTAGAACAAGATTTTGGATGTTTTCTTTCCTGGCAGAGTTTCTCCTTGCAAGATATGGTGGAAAAGCTTTTTGCTGAGTGTAGAGCGGCAAGACACGCAGAAGACGCAGATACGCAGCTCTCCGAAGCTAAGTGCCGGTCCCGGGCTTCTTTCGGCACAAACCGCTCTCAGGAGCTCCCTGCGCTCGCCACAATGCTCTGTGTGCGAAGAAGCCGCTTCTTCGCCTGCGGGAGAATCGGCGAGCGGCAGCTTCCCAAAGGCGAAGATGCAAGCTGCAGCACACAGGCACAGTGTGGGCAGCATTCAGACTTAGAGAAAACAGTACTTTACCACTCTCCTGCCTTTTCCATGGTTATTCTATTGGAAAAGAACGAGTTTTGGACAACTACCTTTCATTCTTGCCAAACTCTTTGCAGACCCCCGTGCAAGCTTTAGAACAAGATTTTGGATGTTTTCTTTCCTGGCAGAGTTTCTCCTTGCAAGATATGGTGGAAAAGCTTTTTGCTGAGTGTAGAGCGGCAAGACACGCAGAAGACGCAGATACGCAGCTCTCCGAAGCTAAGTGCCGGTCCCGGGCTTCTTTCGGCACAAACCGCTCTCAGGAGCTCCCTGCGCTCGCCACAATGCTCTGTGTGCGAAGAAGCCGCTTCTTCGCCTCCGGGAGAATCGGCGAGCGGCAGCTTGCCAAAGGCGAAGATGCAAGCTGCAGCACACAGGCACAGTGTGGGCAGCCTTCAGACTTAGAGAAAACAGTACTTTACCACTCTCCTGCCTTTTCCATGGTTATTCTATTGGAAAAGAACGAGTTTTGGACAACTACCTTTCATTCTTGCCAAACTCTTTGCAGACCTCCGTGCAAGCTTTAGAACAAGATTTTGGATGTTTTCTTTCCTGGCAGAGTTTCTCCTTGCAAGATATGGTGGAAAAGCTTTTTGCTGAGTGTAGAGCGGCAAGACACGCAGAAGACGCAGATACGCAGCTCTCCGAAGCTAAGTGCCGGTCCCGGGCTTCTTTCGGCACAAACCGCTCTCAGGAGCTCCCTGCGCTCGCCACAATGCTCTGTGTGCGAAGAAGCCGCTTCTTCGCCTCCGGGAGAATCGGCGAGCGGCAGCTTCCCAAAGGCGAAGATGCAAGCTGCAGCACACAGGCACAGTGTGGGCAGCCTTCAGACTTAGAGAAAACAGTACTTTACCACTCTCCTGCCTTATCCATGGTTATTCTATTGGAAAAGAACGAGTTTTGGACAACTACCTTTCATTCTTGCCAAACTCTTTGCAGACCCCCGTGCAAGCTTTAGAACAAGATTTTGGATGTTTTCTTTCCTGGCAGAGTTTCTCCTTGCAAGATATGGTGGAAAAGCTTTTTGCTGAGTGTAGAGCGGCAAGACACGCAGAAGACGCAGATACGCAGCTCTCCGAAGCTAAGTGCCGGTCCCGGGCTTCTTTCGGCACAAACCGCTCTCAGGAGCTCCCTGCGCTCGCCACAATGCTCTGTGTGCGAAGAAGCCGCTTCTTCGCCTGCGGGAGAATCGGCGAGCGGCAGCTTCCCAAAGGCGAAGATGCAAGCTGCAGCACACAGGCACAGTGTGGGCAGCCTTCAGACTTAGAGAAAACAGTACTTTACCACTCTCCTGCGTTTTCCATGGTTATTATATTGGAAAAGAACGAGTTTTGGACAACTACCTTTCATTCTTGCCAAACTCTTTGCAGACCTCCGTGCAAGCTTTAGAACAAGATTTTGGATGTTTTCTTTCCTGGCAGAGTTTCTCCTTGCAAGATATGGTGGAAAAGCTTTTTGCTGAGTGTAGAGCGGCAAGACACGCAGAAGACGCAGATACGCAGCTCTCCGAAGCTAAGTGCCGGTCCCGGGCTTCTTTCGGCACAAACCGCTCTCAGGAGCTCCCTGCGCTCGCCACAATGCTCTGTGTGCGAAGAAGCCGCTTCTTCGCCTCCGGGAGAATCGGCGAGCGGCAGCTTCCCAAAGGCGAAGATGCAAGCTGCAGCACACAGGCACAGTGTGGGCAGCCTTCAGACTTAGAGAAAACAGTACTTTACCACTCTCCTGCCTTTTCCATGGTTATTCTATTGGAAAAGAACGAGTTTTGGACAACTACCTTTCATTCTTGCCAAACTCTTTGCAGACCTCCGTGCAAGCTTTAGAACAAGATTTTGGATGTTTTCTTTCCTGGCAGAGTTTCTCCTTGCAAGATATGGTGGAAAAGCTTTTGGCTGAGTGTAGAGCGGCAAGACACGCAGAAGACGCAGATACGCAGCTCTCCGAAGCTAAGTGCCGGTCCCGGGCTTCTTTCGGCACAAACCGCTCTCAGGAGCTCCCTGCGCTCACCACAATGCTCTGTGTGCGAAGAAGCCGCTTCTTCGCCTCCGGGAGAATCGGCGAGCGGCAGCTTCCCAAAGGCGAAGATGCAAGCTGCAGCACACAGGCACAGTGTGGGCAGCCTTCAGACTTAGAGAAAACAGTACTTTACCACTCTCCTGCCTTTTCCATGGTTATTCTATTGGAAAAGAACGAGTTTTGGACAACTACCTTTCATTCTTGCCAAACTCTTTGCAGACCTCCGTGCAAGCTTTAGAACAAGATTTTGGATGTTTTCTTTCCTGGCAGAGTTTCTCCTTGCAAGATATGCTGGAAAAGCTTTTTGCTGAGTGTAGAGCGGCAAGACACGCAGAAGACGCAGATACGCAGCTCTCCGAAGCTAAGTGCCGGTCCCGGGCTTCTTTCGGCACAAACCGCTCTCAGGAGCTCCCTGCGCTCGCCACAATGCTCTGTGTGCGAAGAAGCCGCTTCTTCGCCTGCGGGAGAATCGGCGATCGGCAGCTTCCCAAAGGCGAAGATGCAAGCTGCAGCACACAGGCACAGTGTGGGCAGCCTTCAGACTTAGAGAAAACAGTACTTTACCACTCTCCTGCCTTTTCCATGGTTATTCTATTGGAAAAGAACGAGTTTTGGACAACTACCTTTCATTCTTGCCAAACTATTTGCAGACCTCCGTGCAAGCTTTAGAACAAGATTTTGGATGTTTTCTTTCCTGGCAGAGTTTCTCCTTGCAAGATATGGTGGAAAAGCTTTTTGCTGAGTGTAGAGCGGCAAGACACGCAGAAGACGCAGATACGCAGCTCTCCGAAGCTAAGTGCCGGTCCCGGGCTTCTTTCGGCACAAACCGCTCTCAGGAGCTCCCTGCGCTCGCCACAATGCTCTGTGTGCGAAGAAGCCGCTTCTTCGCCTGCGGGAGAATCGGCGAGCGGCAGCTTCCCAAAGGCGAAGATGCAAGCTGCAGCACACAGGCACAGTGTGGGCAGCCTTCAGACTTAGAGAAAACAGTACTTTACCACTCTCCTGCCTTTTCCATGGTTATTCTATTGGAAAAGAACGAGTTTTGGACAACTACCTTTCATTCTTGCCAAACTCTTTGCAGACCCCCGTGCAAGCTTTAGAACAAGATTTTGGATGTTTTCTTTCCTGGCAGAGTTTCTCCTTGCAAGATATGGTGGAAAAGCTTTTTGCTGAGTGTAGAGCGGCAAGACACGCAGAAGACGCAGATACGCAGCTCTCCGAAGCTAAGTGCCGGTCCCGGGCTTCTTTCGGCACAAACCGCTCTCAGGAGCTCCCTGCGCTCGCCACAATGCTCTGTGTGCGAAGAAGCCGCTTCTTCGCCTGCGGGAGAATCGGCGAGCGGCAGCTTCCCAAAGGCGAAGATGCAAGCTGCAGCACACAGGCACAGTGTGGGCAGCCTTCAGACTTAGAGAAAACAGTACTTTACCACTCTCCTGCCTTTTCCATGGTTATTCTATTGGAAAAGAACGAGTTTTGGACAACTACCTTTCATTCTTGCCAAACTCTTTGCAGACCCCCGTGCAAGCTTTAGAACAAGATTTTGGATGTTTTCTTTCCTGGCAGAGTTTCTCCTTGCAAGATATGGTGGAAAAGCTTTTTGCTGAGTGTAGAGCGGCAAGACACGCAGAAGACGCAGATACGCAGCTCTCCGAAGCTAAGTGCCGGTCCCGGGCTTCTTTCGGCACAAACCGCTCTCAGGAGCTCCCTGCGCTCGCCACAATGCTCTGTGTGCGAAGAAGCCGCTTCTTCGCCTCCGGGAGAATCGGCGAGCGGCAGCTTCCCAAAGGCGAAGATGCAAGCTGCAGCACACAGGCACAGTGTGGGCAGCCTTCAGACTTAGAGAAAACAGTACTTTACCACTCTCCTGCCTTATCCATGGTTATTCTATTGGAAAAGAACGAGTTTTGGACAACTACCTTTCATTCTTGCCAAACTCTTTGCAGACCCCCGTGCAAGCTTTAGAACAAGATTTTGGATGTTTTCTTTCCTGGCAGAGTTTCTCCTTGCAAGATATGGTGGAAAAGCTTTTTGCTGAGTGTAGAGCGGCAAGACACGCAGAAGACGCAGATACGCAGCTCTCCGAAGCTAAGTGCCGGTCCCAGGCTTCTTTCGGCACAAACCGCTCTCAGGAGCTCCCTGCGCTCGCCACAATGCTCTGTGTGCGAAGAAGCCGCTTCTTCGCCTCCGGGAGACACTGCGAGCGGCAGCTTCCCAAAGGCGAAGATGCAAGCTGCAGCACACAGGCACAGTGTGGGCAGCCTTCAGACTTAGAGAAAACAGTACTTTACCACTCTCCTGCCTTTTCCATGGTTATTCTATTGGAAAAGAACGAGTTTTGGACAACTACCTTTCATTCTTGCCAAACTCTTTGCAGACCTCCGTGCAAGCTTTAGAACAAGATTTTGGATGTTTTCTTTCCTGGCAGAGTTTCTCCTTGCAAGATATGGTGGAAAAGCTTTTGGCTGAGTGTAGAGCGGCAAGACACGCAGAAGACGCAGATACGCAGCTCTCCGAAGCTAAGTGCCGGTCCCGGGCTTCTTTCGGCACAAACCGCTCTCAGGAGCTCCCTGCGCTCGCCACAATGCTCTGTGTGCGAAGAAGCCGCTTCTTCGCCTCCGGGAGAATCGGCGAGCGGCAGCTTCCCAAAGGCGAAGATGCAAGCTGCAGCACACAGGCACAGTGTGGGCAGCCTTCAGACTTAGAGAAAACAGTACTTTACCACTCTCCTGCCTTTTCCATGGTTATTCTATTGGAAAAGAACGAGTTTTGGACAACTACCTTTCATTCTTGCCAAACTCTTTGCAGACCCCCGTGCAAGATTTAGAACAAGATTTTGGATGTTTTCTTTCCTGGCAGAGTTTCTCCTTGCAAGATATGGTGGAAAAGCTTTTTGCTGAGTGTAGAGCGGCAAGACACGCAGAAGACGCAGATACGCAGCTCTCCGAAGCTAAGTGCCGGTCCCGGGCTTCTTTCGGCACAAACCGCTCTCAGGAGCTCCCTGCGCTCGCCACAATGCTCTGTGTGCGAAGAAGCCGCTTCTTCGCCTCCGGGAGAATCGGCGAGCGGCAGCTTCCCAAAGGCGAAGATGCAAGCTGCGGCACACAGGCACAGTGTGGGCAGCCTTCAGACTTAGAGAAAACAGTACTTTACCACTCTCCTGCCTTTTCCATGGTTATTCTATTGGAAAAGAACGAGTTTTGGACAACTACCTTTCATTCTTGCCAAACTCTTTGCAGACCTCCGTGCAAGCTTTAGAACAAGATTTTGGATGTTTTCTTTCCTGGCAGAGTTTCTCCTTGCAAGATATGGTGGAAAAGCTTTTGGCTGAGTGTAGAGCGGCAAAACACGCAGAAGACGCAGATACGCAGCTCTCCGAAGCTAAGTGCCGGTCCCGGGCTTCTTTCGGCACAAACCGCTCTCAGGAGCTCCCTGCGCTCGCCACAATGCTCTGTGTGCGAAGAAGCCGCTTCTTCGCCTCCGGGAGAATCGGCGAGCGGCAGCTTCCCAAAGGCGAAGATGCAAGCTGCAGCACACAGGCACAGTGTGGGCAGCCTTCAGACTTAGAGAAAACAGTACTTTACCACTCTCCTGCCTTTTCCATGGTTATTCTATTGGAAAAGAACGAGTTTTGGACAACACCCTTTCATTCTTGCCAAACTCTTTGCAGACCCCCGTGCAAGCTTTAGAACAAGATTTTGGATGTTTTCTTTCCTGGCAGAGTTTCTCCTTGCAAGATATGGTGGAAAAGCTTTTTGCTGAGTGTAGAGCGGCAAGACACGCAGAAGACGCAGATACGCAGCTCTCCGAAGCTAAGTGCCGGTCCCGGGCTTCTTTCGGCACAAACCGCACTCAGGAGCTCCCTGCGCTCGCCACAATGCTCTGTGTGCGAAGAAGCCGCTTCTTCGCCTGCGGGAGAATCGGCGAGCGGCAGCTTCCCAAAGGCGAAGATGCAAGCTGCAGCACACAGGCACAGTGTGGGCAGCCTTCAGACTTAGAGAAAACAGTACTTTACCACTCTCCTGCCTTTTCCATGGTTATTCTATTGGAAAAGAACGAGTTTTGGACAACTACCTTTCATTCTTGCCAAACTCTTTGCAGACCCCCGTGCAAGCTTTAGAACAAGATTTTGGATGTTTTCTTTCCTGGCAGAGTTTCTCCTTGCAAGATATGGTGGAAAAGCTTTTTGCTGAGTGTAGAGCGGCAAGACACGCAGAAGACGCAGATACGCAGCTCTCCGAAGCTAAGTGCCGGTCCCGGGCTTCTTTCGGCACAAACCGCTCTCAGGAGCTCCCTGCGCTCGCCACAATGCTCTGTGTGCGAAGAAGCCGCTTCTTCGCCTCCGGGAGAATCGGCGAGCGGCAGCTTCCCAAAGGCGAAGATGCAAGCTGCAGCACACAGGCACAGTGTGGGCAGCCTTCAGACTTAGAGAAAACAGTACTTTACCACTCTCCTGCCTTTTCCATGGTTATTCTATTGGAAAAGAACGAGTTTTGGACAACTACCTTTCATTCTTGCCAAACTCTTTGCACACCCCCGTGCAAGCTTTAGAACAAGATTTTGGATGTTTTCTTTCCTGGCAGAGTTTCTCCTTGCAAGATATGGTGGAAAAGCTTTTTGCTGAGTGTAGAGCGGCAAGACACGCAGAAGACGCAGATACGCAGCTCTCCGAAGCTAAGTGCCGGTCCCGGGCTTCTTTCGGCACAAACCGCTCTCAGGAGCTCCCAGCGCTCGCCACAATGCTCTGTGTGCGAAGAAGCCGCTTCTTCGCCTGCGGGAGAATCGGCGAGCGGCAGCTTCCCAAAGGCGAAGATGCAAGCTGCAGCACACAGGCACAGTGTGGGCAGCCTTCAGACTTAGAGAAAACAGTACTTTACCACTCTCCTGCCTTTTCCATGGTTATTCTATTGGAAAAGAACGAGTTTTGGACAACTACCTTTCATTCTTGCCAAACTCTTTGCAGACCCCCGTGCAAGCTTTAGAACAAGATTTTGGATGTTTTCTTTCCTGGCAGAGTTTCTCCTTGCAAGATATGGTGGAAAAGCTTTTTGCTGAGTGTAGAGCGGCAAAACACGCAGAAGACGCAGATACGCAGCTCTCCGAAGCTAAGTGCCGGTCCCGGGCTTCTTTCGGCACAAACCGCTCTCAGGAGCTCCCTGCGCTCGCCACAATGCTCTGTGTGCGAAGAAGCCGCTTCTTCGCCTCCGGGAGAATCGGCGAGCGGCAGCTTGCCAAAGGCGAAGATGCAAGCTGCAGCACACAGGCACAGTGTGGGCAGCCTTCAGACTTAGAGAAAACAGTACTTTACCACTCTCCTGCCTTTTCCATGGTTATTCTATTGGAAAAGAACGAGTTTTGGACAACTACCTTTCATTCTTGCCAAACTCTTTGCAGACCCCCGTGCAAGCTTTAGAACAAGATTTTGGATGTTTTCTTTCCTGGCAGAGTTTCTCCTTGCAAGATATGGTGAAAAAGCTTTTGGCTGAGTGTAGAGCGGCAAGACACGCAGAAGACGCAGATACGCAGCTCTCCGAAGCTAAGTGCCGGTCCCGGGCTTCTTTCGGCACAAACCGCTCTCAGCAGCTCCCTGCGCTCGCCACAATGCTCTGTGTGCGAAGAAGCCGCTTCTTCGCCTCCGGGAGAATCGGCGAGCGGCAGCTTCCCAAAGGCGAAGATGCAAGCTGCAGCACACAGGCACAGTGTGGGCAGCCTTCAGACTTAGAGAAAACAGTACTTTACCACTCTCCTGCCTTTTCCATGGTTATTCTATTGGAAAAGAACGAGTTTTGGACAACTACCTTTCATTCTTGCCAAACTCTTTGCAGACCCCCGTGCAAGCTTTAGAACAAGATTTTGGATGTTTTCTTTCCTGGCAGAGTTTCTCCTTGCAAGATATGGTGGAAAAGCTTTTTGCTGAGTGTAGAGCGGCAAGACACGCAGAAGACGCAGATACGCAGCTCTCCGAAGCTAAGTGCCGGTCCCGGGCTTCTTTCGGCACAAACCGCTCTCAGGAGCTCCCTGCGCTCGCCACAATGCTCTGTGTGCGAAGAAGCCGCTTCTTCGCCTGCGGGAGAATCGGCGAGCGGCAGCTTCCCAAAGGCGAAGATGCAAGCTGCAGCACACAGGCACAGTGTGGGCAGCCTTCAGACTTAGAGAAAACAGTACTTTACCACTCTCCTGCCTTTTCCATGGTTATTCTATTGGAAAAGAACGAGTTTTGGACAACTACCTTTCATTCTTGCCAAACTCTTTGCAGACCCCCGTGCAAGCTTTAGAACAAGTTTTTGGATGTTTTCTTTCCTGGCAGAGTTTCTCCTTGCAAGATATGGTGGAAAAGCTTTTTGCTGAGTGTAGAGCGGCAAGACACGCAGAAGACGCAGATACGCAGCTCTCCGAAGCTAAGTGCCGGTCCCGGGCTTCTTTCGGCACAAACCGCTCTCAGGAGCTCCCTGCGCTCGCCACAATGCTCTGTGTGCGAAGAAGCCGCTTCTTCGCCTCCGGGAGAATCGGCGAGCGGCAGCTTCCCAAAGGCGAAGATGCAAGCTGCAGCACACAGGCACAGTGTGGGCAGCATTCAGACTTAGAGAAAACAGTACTTTACCACTCTCCTGCCTTTTCCATGGTTATTCTATTGGAAAAGAACGAGTTTTGGACAACTACCTTTCATTCTTGCCAAACTCTTTGCAGACCCCCGTGCAAGCTTTAGAACCAGATTTTGGATGTTTTCTTTCCTGGCAGAGTTTCTCCTTGCAAGATATGGTGGAAAAGCTTTTTGCTGAGTGTAGAGCGGCAAGACACGCAGAAGACGCAGATACGCAGCTCTCCGAAGCTAAGTGCCGGTCCCGGGCTTCTTTCGGCACAAACCGCTCTCAGGAGCTCCCTGCGCTCGCCACAATGCTCTGTGTGCGAAGAAGCCGCTTCTTCGCCTGCGGGAGAATCGGCGAGCGGCAGCTTCCCAAAGGCGAAGATGCAAGCTGCAGCACGCAGGCACAGTGTGGGCAGCATTCAGACTTAGAGAAAACAGTACTTTACCACTCTCCTGCCTTTTCCATGGTTATTCTATGGAAAAGAACGAGTTTTGGACAACTACCTTTCATTCTTGCCAAACTCTTTGCAGACCCCCGTGCAAGCTTTAGAACAAGATTTTGGATGTTTTCTTTCCTGGCAGAGTTTCTCCTTGCAAGATATGGTGGAAAAGCTTTTTGCTGAGTGTAGAGCGGCAAGACACGCAGAAGACGCAGATACGCAGCTCTCCGGAGCTAAGTGCCGGTCCCGGGCTCCTTTCGGCACAAACCGCTCTCAGGAGCTCCCTGCGCTCGCCACAATGCTCTGTGTGCGAAGAAGCCGCTTCTTCGCCTCCGGGAGAATCGGCGAGCGGCAGCTTCCCAAAGGCGAAGATGCAAGCTGCAGCACACAGGCACAGTGTGGGCAGCCTTCAGACTTAGAGAAAACAGTACTTTACCACTCTCCTGCCTTTTCCATGGTTATTCTATTGGAAAAGAACGAGTTTTGGACAACTACCTTTCATTCTTGCCAAACTCTTTGCAGACCCCCGTGCAAGCTTTAGAACAAGATTTTGGATGTTTTCTTTCCTGGCAGAGTTTCTCCTTGCAAGATATGGTGGAAAAGCTTTTTGCTGAGTGTAGAGCGGCAAGACACGCAGAAGACGCAGATACGCAGCTCTCCGAAGCTAAGTGCCGGTCCCGGGCTTCTTTCGGCACAAACCGCTCTCAGGAGCTCCCTGCGCTCGCCACAATGCTCTGTGTGCGAAGAAGCCGCTTCTTCGCCTGCGGGAGAATCGGCGAGCGGCAGCTTCCCAAAGGCGAAGATGCAAGCTGCAGCACACAGGCACAGTGTGGGCAGCCTTCAGACTTAGAGAAAACAGTACTTTACCACTCTCCTGCCTTTTCCATGGTTATTCTATTGGAAAAGAACGAGTTTTGGACAACTACCTTTCATTCTTGCCAAACTCTTTGCAGACCTCCGTGCAAGCTTTAGAACAAGATTTTGGATGTTTTCTTTCCTGGCAGAGTTTCTCCTTGCAAGATATGGTGGAAAAGCTTTTTGCTGAGTGTAGAGCGGCAAAACACGCAGAAGACGCAGATACGCAGCTCTCCGAAGCTAAGTGCCGGTCCCGGGCTTCTTTCGGCACAAACCGCTCTCAGGAGCTCCCTGCGCTCGCCACAATGCTCTGTGTGCGAAGAAGCCGCTTCTTCACCTGCGGGAGAATCGGCGAGCGGCAGCTTGCCAAAGGCGAAGATGCAAGCTGCAGCACACAGGCACAGTGTGGGCAGCCTTCAGACTTAGAGAAAACAGTACTTTACCACTCTCCTGCCTTTTCCATGGTTATTCTATTGGAAAAGAACGAGTTTTGGACAACTACCTTTCATTCTTGCCAAACTCTTTGCAGACCCCCGTGCAAGCTTTAGAACAAGATTTTGGATGTTTTCTTTCCTGGCAGAGTTTCTCCTTGCAAGATATGGTGGAAAAGCTTTTGGCTGAGTGTAGAGCGGCAAGACACGCAGAAGACGCAGATACGCAGCTCTCCGAAGCTAAGTGCCGGTCCCGGGCTTCTTTCGGCACAAACCGCTCTCAGGAGCTCCCTGCGCTTGCCACAATGCTCTGTGTGCGAAGAAGCCGCTTCTTCGCCTCCGGGAGAATCGGCGAGCGGCAGCTTCCCAAAGGCGAAGATGCAAGCTGCAGCACACAGGCACAGTGTGGGCAGCCTTCAGACTTAGAGAAAACAGTACTTTACCACTCTCCTGCCTTATCCATGGTTATTCTATTGGAAAAGAACGAGTTTTGGACAACTACCTTTCATTCTTGCCAAACTCTTTGCAGACCCCCGTGCAAGCTTTAGAACAAGATTTTGGATGTTTTCTTTCCTGGCAGAGTTTCTCCTTGCAAGATATGGTGGAAAAGCTTTTTGCTGAGTGTAGAGCGGCAAGACACGCAGAAGACGCAGATACGCAGCTCTCCGAAGCTAAGTGCCGGTCCCGGGCTTCTTTCGGCACAAACCGCTCTCAGGAGCTCCCTGCGCTCGCCACAATGCTCTGTGTGCGAAGAAGCCGCTTCTTCGCCTCCGGGAGAATCGGCGAGCGGCAGCTTCCCAAAGGCGAAGATGCAAGCTGCGGCACACAGGCACAGTGTGGGCAGCCTTCAGACTTAGAGAAAACAGTACTTTACCACTCTCCTGCCTTTTCCATGGTTATTCTATTGGAAAAGAACGAGTTTTGGACAACTACCTTTCATTCTTGCCAAACTCTTTGCAGACCCCCGTGCAAGCTTTAGAACAAGATTTTGGATGTTTTCTTTCCTGGCAGAGTTTCTCCTTGCAAGATATGGTGGAAAAGCTTTTGGCTGAGTGTAGAGCGGCAAGACACGCAGAAGACGCAGATACGCAGCTCTCCGAAGCTAAGTGCCGGTCCCGGGCTTCTTTCGGCACAAACCGCTCTCAGGAGCTCCCTGCGCTCGCCACAATGCTCTGTGTGCGAAGAAGCCGCTTCTTCGCCTCCGGGAGAATCGGCGAGCGGCAGCTTCCCAAAGGCGAAGATGCAAGCTGCGGCACACAGGCACAGTGTGGGCAGCCTTCAGACTTAGAGAAAACAGTACTTTACCACTCTCCTGCCTTTTCCATGGTTATTCTATTGGAAAAGAACGAGTTTTGGACAACTACCTTTCATTCTTGCCAAACTCTTTGCAGACCTCCGTGCAAGCTTTAGAACAAGATTTTGGATGTTTTCTTTCCTGGCAGAGTTTCTCCTTGCAAGATATGGTGGAAAAGCTTTTTGCTGAGTGTAGAGCGGCAAGACACGCAGAAGACGCAGATACGCAGCTCTCCGAAGCTAAGTGCCGGTCCCGGGCTTCTTTCGGCACAAACCGCTCTCACGAGCTCCCTGCGCTCGCCACAATGCTCTGTGTGCGAAGAAGCCGCTTCTTCGCCTGCGGGAGAATCGGCGAGCGGCAGCTTCCCAAAGGCGAAGATGCAAGCTGCAGCACACAGGCACAGTGTGGGCAGCCTTCAGACTTAGAGAAAACAGTACTTTACCACTCTCCTGCCTTTTCCATGGTTATTCTATTGGAAAAGAACGAGTTTTGGACAACTACCTTTCATTCTTGCCAAACTCTTTGCAGACCCCCGTGCAAGCTTTAGAACAAGATTTTGGATGTTTTCTTTCCTGGCAGAGTTTCTCCTTGCAAGATATGGTGGAAAAGCTTTTTGCTGAGTGTAGAGCGGCAAGACACGCAGAAGACGCAGATACGCAGCTCTCCGAAGCTAAGTGCCGGTCCCGGGCTTCTTTCGGCACAAACCGCTCTCAGCAGCTCCCTGCGCTCGCCACAATGCTCTGTGTGCGAAGAAGCCGCTTCTTCGCCTCCGGGAGAATCGGCGAGCGGCAGCTTCCCAAAGGCGAAGATGCAAGCTGCGGCACACAGGCACAGTGTGGGCAGCCTTCAGACTTAGAGAAAACAGTACTTTACCACTCTCCTGCCTTTTCCATGGTTATTCTATTGGAAAAGAACGAGTTTTGGACAACTACCTTTCATTCTTGCCAAACTCTTTGCAGACCCCCGTGCAAGCTTTAGAACAAGATTTTGGATGTTTTCTTTCCTGGCAGAGTTTCTCCTTGCAAGATATGGTGGAAAAGCTTTTTGCTGAGTGTAGAGCGGCAAAACACGCAGAAGACGCAGATACGCAGCTCTCCGAAGCTAAGTGCCGGTCCCGGGCTTCTTTCGGCACAAACCGCTCTCAGGAGCTCCCTGCGCTCGCCACAATGCTCTGTGTGCGAAGAAGCCGCTTCTTCGCCTGCGGGAGAATCGGCGAGCGGCAGCTTCCCAAAGGCGAAGATGCAAGCTGCAGCACACAGGCACAGTGTGGGCAGCCTTCAGACTTAGAGAAAACAGTACTTTACCACTCTCCTGCCTTTTCCATGGTTATTCTATTGGAAAAGAACGAGTTTTGGACAACTACCTTTCATTCTTGCCAAACTCTTTGCAGACCTCCGTGCAAGCTTTAGAACCAGATTTTGGATGTTTTCTTTCCTGGCAGAGTTTCTCCTTGCAAGATATGGTGGAAAAGCTTTTTGCTGAGTGTAGAGCGGCAAGACACGCAGAAGACGCAGATACGCAGCTCTCCGAAGCTAAGTGCCGGTCCCGGGCTTCTTTCGGCACAAACCGCTCTCACGAGCTCCCTGCGCTCGCCACAATGCTCTGTGTGCGAAGAAGCCGCTTCTTCGCCTGCGGGAGAATCGGCGAGCGGCAGCTTCCCAAAGGCGAAGATGCAAGCTGCAGCACACAGGCACAGTGTGGGCAGCCTTCAGACTTAGAGAAAACAGTACTTTACCACTCTCCTGCCTTTTCCATGGTTATTCTATTGGAAAAGAACGAGTTTTGGACAACTACCTTTCATTCTTGCCAAACTCTTTGCAGACCCCCGTGCAAGCTTTAGAACAAGATTTTGGATGTTTTCTTTCCTGGCAGAGTTTCTCCTTGCAAGATATGGTGGAAAAGCTTTTTGCTGAGTGTAGAGCGGCAAGACACGCAGAAGACGCAGATACGCAGCTCTCCGAAGCTAAGTGCCGGTCCCGGGCTTCTTTCGGCACAAACCGCTCTCAGCAGCTCCCTGCGCTCGCCACAATGCTCTGTGTGCGAAGAAGCCGCTTCTTCGCCTCCGGGAGAATCGGCGAGCGGCAGCTTCCCAAAGGCGAAGATGCAAGCTGCGGCACACAGGCACAGTGTGGGCAGCCTTCAGACTTAGAGAAAACAGTACTTTACCACTCTCCTGCCTTTTCCATGGTTATTCTATTGGAAAAGAACGAGTTTTGGACAACTACCTTTCATTCTTGCCAAACTCTTTGCAGACCCCCGTGCAAGCTTTAGAACAAGATTTTGGATGTTTTCTTTCCTGGCAGAGTTTCTCCTTGCAAGATATGGTGGAAAAGCTTTTTGCTGAGTGTAGAGCGGCAAAACACGCAGAAGACGCAGATACGCAGCTCTCCGAAGCTAAGTGCCGGTCCCGGGCTTCTTTCGGCACAAACCGCTCTCAGGAGCTCCCTGCGCTCGCCACAATGCTCTGTGTGCGAAGAAGCCGCTTCTTCGCCTGCGGGAGAATCGGCGAGCGGCAGCTTCCCAAAGGCGAAGATGCAAGCTGCAGCACACAGGCACAGTGTGGGCAGCCTTCAGACTTAGAGAAAACAGTACTTTACCACTCTCCTGCCTTTTCCATGGTTATTCTATTGGAAAAGAAGGAGTTTTGGACAACTACCTTTCATTCTTGCCAAACTCTTTGCAGACCCCCGTGCAAGCTTTAGAACAAGATTTTGGATGTTTTCTTTCCTGGCAGAGTTTCTCCTTGCAAGATATGGTGGAAAAGCTTTTGGCTGAGTGTAGAGCGGCAAGACACGCAGAAGACGCAGATACGCAGCTCTCCGAAGCTAAGTGCCGGTCCCGGGCTTCTTTCGGCACAAACCGCTCTCAGGAGCTCCCTGCGCTCGCCACAATGCTCTGTGTGCGAAGAAGCCGCTTCTTCGCCTCCGGGAGAATCGGCGAGCGGCAGCTTCCCAAAGGCGAAGATGCAAGCTGCAGCACACAGGCAAGTGTGGGCAGCCTTCAGACTTAGAGAAAACAGTACTTTACCACTCTCCTGCCTTTTCCATGGTTATTCTATTGGAAAAGAACGAGTTTTGGACAACTACCTTTCATTCTTGCCAAACTCTTTGCAGACCTCCGTGCAAGCTTTAGAACAAGATTTTGGATGTTTTCTTTCCTGGCAGAGTTTCTCCTTGCAAGATATGGTGGAAAAGCTTTTTGCTGAGTGTAGAGCGGCAAGACACGCAGAAGACGCAGATACGCAGCTCTCCGAAGCTAAGTGCCGGTCCCGGGCTTCTTTCGGCACAAACCGCTCTCAGGAGCTCCCTGCGCTCGCCACAATGCTCTGTGTGCGAAGAAGCCGCTTCTTCGCCTGCGGGAGAATCGGCGAGCGGCAGCTTCCCAAAGGCGAAGATGCAAGCTGCAGCACACAGGCACAGTGTGGGCAGCCTTCAGACTTAGAGAAAACAGTACTTTACCACTCTCCTGCCTTTTCCATGGTTATTCTATTGGAAAAGAACGAGTTTTGGACAACTACCTTTCATTCTTGCCAAACTCTTTGCAGACCCCCGTGCAAGCTTTAGAACAAGATTTTGGATGTTTTCTTTCCTGGCAGAGTTTCTCCTTGCAAGATATGGTGGAAAAGCTTTTTGCTGAGTGTAGAGCGGCAAGACACGCAGAAGACGCAGATACGCAGCTCTCCGAAGCTAAGTGCCGGTCCCGGGCTTCTTTCGGCACAAACCGCTCTCAGGAGCTCCCTGCGCTCGCCACAATGCTCTGTGTGCGAAGAAGCCGCTTCTTCGCCTCCGGGAGAATCGGCGAGCGGCAGCTTCCCAAAGGCGAAGATGCAAGCTGCAGCACACAGGCACAGTGTGGGCAGCCTTCAGACTTAGAGAAAACAGTACTTTACCACTCTCCTGCCTTTTCCATGGTTATTCTATTGGAAAAGAACGAGTTTTGGACAACTACCTTTCATTCTTGCCAAACTCTTTGCAGACCCCCGTGCAAGCTTTAGAACAAGATTTTGGATGTTTTCTTTCCTGGCAGAGTTTCTCCTTGCAAGATATGGTGGAAAAGCTTTTTGCTGAGTGTAGAGCGGCAAGACACGCAGAAGACGCAGATACGCAGCTCTCCGAAGCTAAGTGCCGGTCCCGGGCTTCTTTCGGCACAAACCGCTCTCAGCAGCTCCCTGCGCTCGCCACAATGCTCTGTGTGCGAAGAAGCCGCTTCTTCGCCTGCGGGAGAATCGGCGAGCGGCAGCTTGCCAAAGGCGAAGATGCAAGCTGCAGCACACAGGCACAGTGTGGGCAGCATTCAGACTTAGAGAAAACAGTACTTTACCACTCTCCTGCCTTTTCCATGGTTATTCTATTGGAAAAGAACGAGTTTTGGACAACACCCTTTCATTCTTGCCAAACTCTTTGCAGACCCCCGTGCAAGCTTTAGAACAAGATTTTGGATGTTTTCTTTCCTGGCAGAGTTTCTCCTTGCAAGATATGGTGGAAAAGCTTTTTGCTGAGTGTAGAGCGGCAAGACACGCAGAAGACGCAGATACGCAGCTCTCCGAAGCTAAGTGCCGGTCCCGGGCTTCTTTCGGCACAAACCGCTCTCAGGAGCTCCCTGCGCTCGCCACAATGCTCTGTGTGCGAAGAAGCCGCTTCTTCGCCTCAGGGAGAATCGGCGAGCGGCAGCTTCCCAAAGGCGAAGATGCAAGCTGCAGCACGCAGGCACAGTGTGGGCAGCATTCAGACTTAGAGAAAACAGTACTTTACCACTCTCCTGCCTTTTCCATGGTTATTCTATTGGAAAAGAACGAGTTTTGGACAACTACCTTTCATTCTTGCCAAACTCTTTGCAGACCCCCGTGCAAGCTTTAGAACAAGATTTTGGATGTTTTCTTTCCTGGCAGAGTTTCTCCTTGCAAGATATGGTGGAAAAGCTTTTTGCTGAGTGTAGAGCGGCAAGACACGCAGAAGACGCAGATACGCAGCTCTCCGAAGCTAAGTGCCGGTCCCGGGCTCCTTTCGGCACAAACCGCTCTCAGGAGCTCCCTGCGCTCGCCACAATGCTCTGTGTGCGAAGAAGCCGCTTCTTCGCCTCCGGGAGAATCGGCGAGCGGCAGCTTCCCAAAGGCGAAGATGCAAGCTGCAGCACACAGGCACAGTGTGGGCAGCCTTCAGACTTAGAGAAAACAGTACTTTACCACTCTCCTGCCTTTTCCATGGTTATTCTATTGGAAAAGAACGAGTTTTGGACAACTACCTTTCATTCTTGCCAAACTCTTTGCAGACCCCCGTGCAAGCTTTAGAACAAGATTTTGGATGTTTTCTTTCCTGGCAGAGTTTCTCCTTGCAAGATATGGTGGAAAAGCTTTTTGCTGAGTGTAGAGCGGCAAGACACGCAGAAGACGCAGATACGCAGCTCTCCGAAGCTAAGTGCCGGTCCCGGGCTTCTTTCGGCACAAACCGCTCTCAGCAGCTCCCAGCGCTCGCCACAATGCTCTGTGTGCGAAGAAGCCGCTTCTTCGCCTCCGGGAGAATCGGCGAGCGGCAGCTTCCCAAAGGCGAAGATGCAAGCTGCAGCACACAGGCACAGTGTGGGCAGCCTTCAGACTTAGAGAAAACAGTACTTTACCACTCTCCTGCCTTTTCCATGGTTATTCTATTGGAAAAGAACGAGTTTTGGACAACTACCTTTCATTCTTGCCAAACTCTTTGCAGACCCCCGTGCAAGCTTTAGAACAAGATTTTGGATGTTTTCTTTCCTGGCAGAGTTTCTCCTTGCAAGATATGGTGGAAAAGCTTTTTGCTGAGTGTAGAGCGGCAAGACACGCAGAAGACGCAGATACGCAGCTCTCCGAAGCTAAGTGCCGGTCCCGGGCTTCTTTCGGCACAAACCGCTCTCAGGAGCTCCCTGCGCTCGCCACAATGCTCTGTGTGCGAAGAAGCCGCTTCTTCGCCTGCGGGAGAATCGGCGAGCGGCAGCTTGCCAAAGGCGAAGATGCAAGCTGCAGCACACAGGCACAGTGTGGGCAGCCTTCAGACTTAGAGAAAACAGTACTTTACCACTCTCCTGCCTTTTCCATGGTTATTCTATTGGAAAAGAACGAGTTTTGGACAACTACCTTTCATTCTTGCCAAACTCTTTGCAGACCCCCGTGCAAGCTTTAGAACAAGATTTTGGATGTTTTCTTTCCTGGCAGAGTTTCTCCTTGCAAGATATGGTGGAAAAGCTTTTTGCTGAGTGTAGAGTGGCAAGACACGCAGAAGACGCAGATACGCAGCTCTCCGAAGCTAAGTGCCGGTCCCGGGCTTCTTTCGGCACAAACCGCTCTCAGCAGCTCCCTGCGCTCGCCACAATGCTCTGTGTGCGAAGAAGCCGCTTCTTCGCCTGCGGGAGAATCGGCGAGCGGCAGCTTGCCAAAGGCGAAGATGCAAGCTGCAGCACACAGGCACAGTGTGGGCAGCCTTCAGACTTAGAGAAAACAGTACTTTAACACTCTCCTGCCTTTTCCATGGTTATTCTATTGGAAAAGAACGAGTTTTGGACAACTACCTTTCATTCTTGCCAAACTCTTTGCAGACCCCCGTGCAAGCTTTAGAACAAGATTTTGGATGTTTTCTTTCCTGGCAGAGTTTCTCCTTGCAAGATATGGTGGAAAAGCTTTTTGCTGAGTGTAGAGCGGCAAGACACGCAGAAGACGCAGATACGCAGCTCTCCGAAGCTAAGTGCCGGTCCCGGGCTTCTTTCGGCACAAACCGCTCTCAGGAGCTCCCTGCGCTCGCCGCAATGCTCTGTGTGCGAAGAAGCCGCTTCTTCGCCTCCGGGAGAATCGGCGAGCGGCAGCTTCCCAAAGGCGAAGATGCAAGCTGCAGCACACAGGCACAGTGTGGGCAGCATTCAGACTTAGAGAAAACAGTACTTTACCACTCTCCTGCCTTATCCATGGTTATTCTATTGGAAAAGAACGAGTTTTGGACAACTACCTTTCATTCTTGCCAAACTCTTTGCAGACCCCCGTGCAAGCTTTAGAACAAGATTTTGGATGTTTTCTTTCCTGGCAGAGTTTCTCCTTGCAAGATATGGTGGAAAAGCTTTTTGCTGAGTGTAGAGCGGCAAGACACGCAGAAGACGCAGATACGCAGCTCTCCGAAGCTAAGTGCCGGTCCCGGGCTTCTTTCGGCACAAACCGCTCTCAGGAGCTCCCTGCGCTCGCCACAATGCTCTGTGTGCGAAGAAGCCGCTTCTTCGCCTGCGGGAGAATCGGCGAGCGGCAGCTTCCCAAAGGCGAAGATGCAAGCTGCAGCACACAGGCACAGTGTGTGCAGCCTTCAGACTTAGAGAAAACAGTACTTTACCACTCTCCTGCCTTTTCCATGGTTATTCTATTGGAAAAGAACGAGTTTTGGACAACTACCTTTCATTCTTGCCAAACTCTTTGCAGACCCCCGTGCAAGCTTTAGAACAAGATTTTGGATGTTTTCTTCCCTGGCAGAGTTTCTCCTTGCAAGATATGGTGGAAAAGCTTTTTGCTGAGTGTAGAGCGGCAAGACACGCAGAAGACGCAGATACGCAGCTCTCCGAAGCTAAGTGCCGGTCCCGGGCTTCTTTCGGCACAAACCGCTCTCAGGAGCTCCCTGCGCTCGCCACAATGCTCTGTGTGCGAAGAAGCTGCTTCTTCGCCTCCGGGAGAATCGGGGAGCGGCAGCTTCCCAAAGGCGAAGATGCAAGCTGCAGCACGCAGGCACAGTGTGGGCAGCCTTCAGACTTAGAGAAAACAGTACTTTACCACTCTCCTGCCTTTTCCATGGTTATTCTATTGGAAAAGAACGAGTTTTGGACAACTACCTTTCATTCTTGCCAAACTCTTTGCAGACCCCCGTGCAAGCTTTAGAACAAGATTTTGGATGTTTTCTTTCCTGGCAGAGTTTCTCCTTGCAAGATATGGTGGAAAAGCTTTTTGCTGAGTGTAGAGCGGCAAGACACGCAGAAGACGCAGATACGCAGCTCTCCGAAGCTAAGTGCCGGTCCCGGGCTTCTTTCGGCACAAACCGCTCTCAGGAGCTCCCAGCGCTCGCCACAATGCTCTGTGTGCGAAGAAGCCGCTTCTTCGCCTCCGGGAGAATCGGCGAGCGGCAGCTTCCCAAAGGCGAAGATGCAAGCTGCAGCACACAGGCACAGTGTGGGCAGCCTTCAGACTTAGAGAAAACAGTACTTTACCACTCTCCTGCCTTTTCCATGGTTATTCTATTGGAAAAGAACGAGTTTTGGACAACTACCTTTCATTCTTGCCAAACTCTTTGCAGACCCCCGTGCAAGCTTTAGAACAAGATTTTGGATGTTTTCTTTCCTGGCAGAGTTTCTCCTTGCAAGATATGGTGGAAAAGCTTTTTGCTGAGTGTAGAGTGGCAAGACACGCAGAAGACGCAGATACGCAGCTCTCCGAAGCTAAGTGCCGGTCCCGGGCTTCTTTCGGCACAAACCGCTCTCAGGAGCTCCCTGCGCTCGCCACAATGCTCTGTGTGCGAAGAAGCCGCTTCTTCGCCTCCGGGAGAATCGGCGAGCGGCAGCTTCCCAAAGGCGAAGATGCAAGCTGCAGCACACAGGCACAGTGTGGGCAGCCTTCAGACTTAGAGAAAACAGTACTTTACCACTCTCCTGCCTTTTCCATGGTTATTCTATTGGAAAAGAACGAGTTTTGGACAACTACCTTTCATTCTTGCCAAACTCTTTGCAGACCCCCGTGCAAGCTTTAGAACAAGATTTTGGATGTTTTCTTTCCTGGCAGAGTTTCTCCTTGCAAGATATGGTGGAAAAGCTTTTTGCTGAGTGTAGAGTGGCAAGACACGCAGAAGACGCAGATACGCAGCTCTCCGAAGCTAAGTGCCGGTCCCGGGCTTCTTTCGGCACAAACCGCTCTCAGCAGCTCCCTGCGCTCGCCACAATGCTCTGTGTGCGAAGAAGCCGCTTCTTCGCCTGCGGGAGAATCGGCGAGCGGCAGCTTGCCAAAGGCGAAGATGCAAGCTGCAGCACACAGGCACAGTGTGGGCAGCCTTCAGACTTAGAGAAAACAGTACTTTACCACTCTCCTGCCTTTTCCATGGTTATTCTATTGGAAAAGAACGAGTTTTGGACAACTACCTTTCATTCTTGCCAAACTCTTTGCAGACCCCCGTGCAAGCTTTAGAACAAGATTTTGGATGTTTTCTTTCCTGGCAGAGTTTCTCCTTGCAAGATATGGTGGAAAAGCTTTTTGCTGAGTGTAGAGCGGCAAGACACGCAGAAGACGCAGATACGCAGCTCTCCGAAGCTAAGTGCCGGTCCCGGGCTTCTTTCGGCACAAACCGCTCTCAGGAGCTCCCTGCGCTCGCCGCAATGCTCTGTGTGCGAAGAAGCCGCTTCTTCGCCTCCGGGAGAATCGGCGAGCGGCAGCTTCCCAAAGGCGAAGATGCAAGCTGCAGCACACAGGCACAGTGTGGGCAGCATTCAGACTTAGAGAAAACAGTACTTTACCACTCTCCTGCCTTATCCATGGTTATTCTATTGGAAAAGAACGAGTTTTGGACAACTACCTTTCATTCTTGCCAAACTCTTTGCAGACCCCCGTGCAAGCTTTAGAACAAGATTTTGGATGTTTTCTTTCCTGGCAGAGTTTCTCCTTGCAAGATATGGTGGAAAAGCTTTTTGCTGAGTGTAGAGCGGCAAGACACGCAGAAGACGCAGATACGCAGCTCTCCGAAGCTAAGTGCCGGTCCCGGGCTTCTTTCGGCACAAACCGCTCTCAGGAGCTCCCTGCGCTCGCCACAATGCTCTGTGTGCGAAGAAGCCGCTTCTTCGCCTGCGGGAGAATCGGCGAGCGGCAGCTTCCCAAAGGCGAAGATGCAAGCTGCAGCACACAGGCACAGTGTGTGCAGCCTTCAGACTTAGAGAAAACAGTACTTTACCACTCTCCTGCCTTTTCCATGGTTATTCTATTGGAAAAGAACGAGTTTTGGACAACTACCTTTCATTCTTGCCAAACTCTTTGCAGACCCCCGTGCAAGCTTTAGAACAAGATTTTGGATGTTTTCTTCCCTGGCAGAGTTTCTCCTTGCAAGATATGGTGGAAAAGCTTTTTGCTGAGTGTAGAGCGGCAAGACACGCAGAAGACGCAGATACGCAGCTCTCCGAAGCTAAGTGCCGGTCCCGGGCTTCTTTCGGCACAAACCGCTCTCAGGAGCTCCCTGCGCTCGCCACAATGCTCTGTGTGCGAAGAAGCTGCTTCTTCGCCTCCGGGAGAATCGGGGAGCGGCAGCTTCCCAAAGGCGAAGATGCAAGCTGCAGCACGCAGGCACAGTGTGGGCAGCCTTCAGACTTAGAGAAAACAGTACTTTACCACTCTCCTGCCTTTTCCATGGTTATTCTATTGGAAAAGAACGAGTTTTGGACAACTACCTTTCATTCTTGCCAAACTCTTTGCAGACCCCCGTGCAAGCTTTAGAACAAGATTTTGGATGTTTTCTTTCCTGGCAGAGTTTCTCCTTGCAAGATATGGTGGAAAAGCTTTTTGCTGAGTGTAGAGCGGCAAGACACGCAGAAGACGCAGATACGCAGCTCTCCGAAGCTAAGTGCCGGTCCCGGGCTTCTTTCGGCACAAACCGCTCTCAGGAGCTCCCTGCGCTCGCCACAATGCTCTGTGTGCGAAGAAGCCGCTTCTTCGCCTCCGGGAGAATCGGCGAGCGGCAGCTTCCCAAAGGCGAAGATGCAAGCTGCAGCACACAGGCACAGTGTGGGCAGCATTCAGACTTAGAGAAAACAGTACTTTACCACTCTCCTGCCTTTTCCATGGTTATTCTATTGGAAAAGAACGAGTTTTGGACAACTACCTTTCATTCTTGCCAAACTCTTTGCAGACCCCCGTGCAAGCTTTAGAACAAGATTTTGGATGTTTTCTTTCCTGGCAGAGTTTCTCCTTGCAAGATATGGTGGAAAAGCTTTTTGCTGAGTGTAGAGCGGCAAGACACGCAGAAGACGCAGATACGCAGCTCTCCGAAGCTAAGTGCCGGTCCCGGGCTTCTTTCGGCACAAACCGCTCTCAGGAGCTCCCTGCGCTCGCCACAATGCTCTGTGTGCGAAGAAGCCGCTTCTTCGCCTCCGGGAGAATCGGCGAGCGGCAGCTTCCCAAAGGCGAAGATGCAAGCTGCAGCACACAGGCACAGTGTGGGCAGCCTTCAGACTTAGAGAAAACAGTACTTTACCACTCTCCTGCCTTTTCCATGGTTATTCTATTGGAAAAGAACGAGTTTTGGACAACTACCTTTCATTCTTGCCAAACTCTTTGCAGACCCCCGTGCAAGCTTTAGAACAAGATTTTGGATGTTTTCTTTCCTGGCAGAGTTTCTCCTTGCAAGATATGGTGGAAAAGCTTTTTGCTGAGTGTAGAGCGGCAAGACACGCAGAAGACGCAGATACGCAGCTCTCCGAAGCTAAGTGCCGGTCCCGGGCTTCTTTCGGCACAAACCGCTCTCAGGAGCTCCCTGCGCTCGCCACAATGCTCTGTGTGCGAAGAAGCCGCTTCTTCGCCTCCGGGAGAATCGGCGAGCGGCAGCTTCCCAAAGGCGAAGATGCAAGCTGCAGCACACAGGCACAGTGTGGGCAGCCTTCAGACTTGGAGAAAACAGTACTTTACCACTCTCCTGCCTTTTCCATGGTTATTCTATTGGAAAAGAACGAGTTTTGGACAACTACCTTTCATTCTTGCCAAACTCTTTGCAGACCTCCGTGCAAGCTTTAGAACAAGATTTTGGATGTTTTCTTTCCTGGCAGAGTTTCTCCTTGCAAGATATGGTGGAAAAGCTTTTGGCTGAGTGTAGAGCGGCAAGACACGCAGAAGACGCAGATACGCAGCTCTCCGAAGCTAAGTGCCGGTCCCGGGCTTCTTTCGGCACAAACCGCTCTCAGGAGCTCCCTGCGCTCGCCACAATGCTCTGTGTGCGAAGAAGCCGCTTCTTCGCCTGCGGGAGAATCGGCGAGCGGCAGCTTGCCAAAGGCGAAGATGCAAGCTGCAGCACACAGGCACAGTGTGGGCAGCATTCAGACTTAGAGAAAACAGTACTTTACCACTCTCCTGCCTTTTCCATGGTTATTCTATTGGAAAAGAACGAGTTTTGGACAACTACCTTTCATTCTTGCCAAACTCTTTGCAGACCCCCGTGCAAGCTTTAGAACAAGATTTTGGATGTTTTCTTTCCTGGCAGAGTTTCTCCTTGCAAGATATGGTGGAAAAGCTTTTTGCTGAGTGTAGAGCGGCAAGACACGCAGAAGACGCAGATACGCAGCTCTCCGAAGCTAAGTGCCGGTCCCGGGCTTCTTTCGGCACAAACCGCTCTCAGGAGCTCCCTGCGCTCGCCACAATGCTCTGTGTGCGAAGAAGCCGCTTCTTCGCCTCCGGAAGAATTGGCGAGCGGCAGCTTCCCAAAGGCGAAGATGCAAGCTGCAGCACACAGGCACAGTGTGGGCAGCATTCAGACTTAGAGAAAACAGTACTTTACCACTCTCCTGCCTTATCCATGGTTATTCTATTGGAAAAGAACGAGTTTTGGACAACTACCTTTCATTCTTGCCAAACTCTTTGCAGACCCCCGTGCAAGCTTTAGAAGAAGATTTTGGATGTTTTCTTTCCTGGCAGAGTTTCTCCTTGCAAGATATGGTGGAAAAGCTTTTTGCTGAGTGTAGAGCGGCAAGACACGCAGAAGACGCAGATACGCAGCTCTCCGAAGCTAAGTGCCGGTCCCGGGCTTCTTTCGGCACAAACCGCTCTCAGGAGCTCCCTGCGCTCGCCACAATGCTCTGTGTGCGAAGAAGCTGCTTCTTCGCCTCCGGGAGAATCGGGGAGCGGCAGCTTCCCAAAGGCGAAGATGCAAGCTGCAGCACGCAGGCACAGTGTGGGCAGCCTTCAGACTTAGAGAAAACAGTACTTTACCACTCTCCTGCCTTTTCCATGGTTATTCTATTGGAAAAGAACGAGTTTTGGACAACTACCTTTCATTCTTGCCAAACTCTTTGCAGACCTCCGTGCAAGCTTTAGAACAAGATTTTGGATGTTTTCTTTCCTGGCAGAGTTTCTCCTTGCAAGATATGGTGGAAAAGCTTTTGGCTGAGTGTAGAGCGGCAAGACACGCAGAAGACGCAGATACGCAGCTCTCCGAAGCTAAGTGCCGGTCCCGGGCTTCTTTCGGCACAAACCGCTCTCAGGAGCTCCCTGCGCTCGCCACAATGCTCTGTGTGCGAAGAAGCCGCTTCTTCGCCTGCGGGAGAATCGGCGAGCGGCAGCTTGCCAAAGGCGAAGATGCAAGCTGCAGCACACAGGCACAGTGTGGGCAGCATTCAGACTTAGAGAAAACAGTACTTTACCACTCTCCTGCCTTTTCCATGGTTATTCTATTGGAAAAGAACGAGTTTTGGACAACTACCTTTCATTCTTGCCAAACTCTTTGCAGACCCCCGTGCAAGCTTTAGAACAAGATTTTGGATGTTTTCTTTCCTGGCAGAGTTTCTCCTTGCAAGATATGGTGGAAAAGCTTTTTGCTGAGTGTAGAGCGGCAAGACACGCAGAAGACGCAGATACGCAGCTCTCCGAAGCTAAGTGCCGGTCCCGGGCTTCTTTCGGCACAAACCGCTCTCAGGAGCTCCCTGCGCTCGCCACAATGCTCTGTGTGCGAAGAAGCCGCTTCTTCGCCTCCGGAAGAATTGGCGAGCGGCAGCTTCCCAAAGGCGAAGATGCAAGCTGCAGCACACAGGCACAGTGTGGGCAGCATTCAGACTTAGAGAAAACAGTACTTTACCACTCTCCTGCCTTATCCATGGTTATTCTATTGGAAAAGAACGAGTTTTGGACAACTACCTTTCATTCTTGCCAAACTCTTTGCAGACCCCCGTGCAAGCTTTAGAAGAAGATTTTGGATGTTTTCTTTCCTGGCAGAGTTTCTCCTTGCAAGATATGGTGGAAAAGCTTTTTGCTGAGTGTAGAGCGGCAAGACACGCAGAAGACGCAGATACGCAGCTCTCCGAAGCTAAGTGCCGGTCCCGGGCTTCTTTCGGCACAAACCGCTCTCAGGAGCTCCCTGCGCTCGCCACAATGCTCTGTGTGCGAAGAAGCTGCTTCTTCGCCTCCGGGAGAATCGGGGAGCGGCAGCTTCCCAAAGGCGAAGATGCAAGCTGCAGCACGCAGGCACAGTGTGGGCAGCCTTCAGACTTAGAGAAAACAGTACTTTACCACTCTCCTGCCTTTTCCATGGTTATTCTATTGGAAAAGAACGAGTTTTGGACAACTACCTTTCATTCTTGCCAAACTCTTTGCAGACCCCCGTGCAAGCTTTAGAACAAGATTTTGGATGTTTTCTTTCCTGGCAGAGTTTCTCCTTGCAAGATATGGTGGAAAAGCTTTTTGCTGAGTGTAGAGCGGCAAGACACGCAGAAGACGCAGATACGCAGCTCTCCGAAGCTAAGTGCCGGTCCCGGGCTTCTTTCGGCACAAACCGCTCTCAGCAGCTCCCTGCGCTCGCCACAATGCTCTGTGTGCGAAGAAGCCGCTTCTTCGCCTCCGGGAGAATCGGCGAGCGGCAGCTTCCCAAAGGCGAAGATGCAAGCTGCAGCACACAGGCACAGTGTGGGCAGCCTTCAGACTTAGAGAAAACAGTACTTTACCACTCTCCTGCCTTTTCCATGGTTATTCTATTGGAAAAGAACGAGTTTTGGACAACTACCTTTCATTCTTGCCAAACTCTTTGCAGACCCCCGTGCAAGCTTTAGAACAAGATTTTGGATGTTTTCTTTCCTGGCAGAGTTTCTCCTTGCAAGATATGGTGGAAAAGCTTTTTGCTGAGTGTAGAGCGGCAAGACACGCAGAAGACGCAGATACGCAGCTCTCCGAAGCTAAGTGCCGGTCCCGGGCTTCTTTCGGCACAAACCGCTCTCAGGAGCTCCCTGCGCTCGCCACAATGCTCTGTGTGCGAAGAAGCCGCTTCTTCGCCTCCGGGAGAATCGGCGAGCGGCAGCTTCCCAAAGGCGAAGATGCAAGCTGCAGCACACAGGCACAGTGTGGGCAGCCTTCAGACTTAGAGAAAACAGTACTTTACCACTCTCCTGCCTTTTCCATGGTTATTCTATTGGAAAATAACGAGTTTTGGACAACTACCTTTCATTCTTGCCAAACTCTTTGCAGACCCCCGTGCAAGCTTTAGAACCAGATTTTGGATGTTTTCTTTCCTGGCAGAGTTTCTCCTTGCAAGATATGGTGGAAAAGCTTTTTGCTGAGTGTAGAGCGGCAAGACACGCAGAAGACGCAGATACGCAGCTCTCCGAAGCTAAGTGCCGGTCCCGGGCTTCTTTCGGCACAAACCGCTCTCAGGAGCTCCCTGCGCTCGCCACAATGCTCTGTGTGCGAAGAAGCTGCTTCTTCGCCTCCGGGAGAATCGGGGAGCGGCAGCTTCCCAAAGGCGAAGATGCAAGCTGCAGCACACAGGCACAGTGTGGGCAGCCTTCAGACTTAGAGAAAACAGTACTTTACCACTCTCCTGCCTTTTCCATGGTTATTCTATTGGAAAAGAACGAGTTTTGGACAACTACCTTTCATTCTTGCCAAACTCTTTGCAGACCTCCGTGCAAGCTTTAGAACAAGATTTTGGATGTTTTCTTTCCTGGCAGAGTTTCTCCTTGCAAGATATGGTGGAAAAGCTTTTTGCTGAGTGTAGAGCGGCAAGACACGCAGAAGACGCAGATACGCAGCTCTCCGAAGCTAAGTGCCGGTCCCGGGCTTCTTTCGGCACAAACCGCTCTCAGGAGCTCCCTGCGCTCGCCACAATGCTCTGTGTGCGAAGAAGCCGCTTCTTCGCCTGCGGGAGAATCGGCGAGCGGCAGCTTCCCAAAGGCGAAGATGCAAGCTGCAGCACACAGGCACAGTGTGGGCAGCCTTCAGACTTAGAGAAAACAGTACTTTACCACTCTCCTGCCTTTTCCATGGTTATTCTATTGGAAAAGAACGAGTTTTGGACAACTACCTTTCATTCTTGCCAAACTCTTTGCAGACCTCCGTGCAAGCTTTAGAACAAGATTTTGGATGTTTTCTTTCCTGGCAGAGTTTCTCCTTGCAAGATATGGTGGAAAAGCTTTTTGCTGAGTGTAGAGCGGCAAGACACGCAGAAGACGCAGATACGCAGCTCTCCGAAGCTAAGTGCCGGTCCCGGGCTTCTTTCGGCACAAACCGCTCTCAGGAGCTCCCTGCGCTCGCCACAATGCTCTGTGTGCGAAGAAGCCGCTTCTTCGCCTCCGGGAGAATCGGCGAGCGGCAGCTTCCCAAAGGCGAAGATGCAAGCTGCAGCACACAGGCACAGTGTGGGCAGCCTTCAGACTTAGAGAAAACAGTACTTTACCACTCTCCTGCCTTTTCCATGGTTATTCTATTGGAAAAGAACGAGTTTTGGACAACTACCTTTCATTCTTGCCAAACTCTTTGCAGACCCCCGTGCAAGCTTTAGAACAAGATTTTGGATGTTTTCTTTCCTGGCAGAGTTTCTCCTTGCAAGATATGCTGGAAAAGCTTTTTGCTGAGTGTAGAGCGGCAAGACACGCAGAAGACGCAGATACGCAGCTCTCCGAAGCTAAGTGCCGGTCCCGGGCTTCTTTCGGCACAAACCGCTCTCAGGAGCTCCCTGCGCTCGCCACAATGCTCTGTGTGCGAAGAAGCCGCTTCTTCGCCTCCGGGAGAATCGGCGAGCGGCAGCTTCCCAAAGGCGAAGATGCAAGCTGCAGCACACAGGCACAGTGTGGGCAGCCTTCAGACTTAGAGAAAACAGTACTTTACCACTCTCCTGCCTTTTCCATGGTTATTCTATTGGAAAAGAACGAGTTTTGGACAACTACCTTTCATTCTTGCCAAACTCTTTGCAGACCTCCGTGCAAGCTTTAGAACAAGATTTTGGATGTTTTCTTTCCTGGCAGAGTTTCTCCTTGCAAGATATGGTGGAAAAGCTTTTTGCTGAGTGTAGAGCGGCAAGACACGCAGAAGACGCAGATACGCAGCTCTCCGAAGCTAAGTGCCGGTCCCGGGCTTCTTTCGGCACAAACCGCTCTCAGGAGCTCCCTGCGCTCGCCACAATGCTCTGTGTGCGAAGAAGCCGCTTCTTCGCCTCCGGGAGAATCGGCGAGCGGCAGCTTCCCAAAGGCGAAGATGCAAGCTGCAGCACACAGGCACAGTGTGGGCAGCCTTCAGACTTAGAGAAAACAGTACTTTACCACTCTCCTGCCTTTTCCATGGTTATTCTATTGGAAAAGAACGAGTTTTGGACAACTACCTTTCATTCTTGCCAAACTCTTTGCAGACCCCCGTGCAAGCTTTAGAACAAGATTTTGGATGTTTTCTTTCCTGGCAGAGTTTCTCCTTGCAAGATATGGTGGAAAAGCTTTTTGCTGAGTGTAGAGCGGCAAGACACGCAGAAGACGCAGATACGCAGCTCTCCGAAGCTAAGTGCCGGTCCCGGGCTTCTTTCGGCACAAACCGCTCTCAGGAGCTCCCTGCGCTCGCCACAATGCTCTGTGTGCGAAGAAGCCGCTTCTTCGCCTCCGGGAGAATCGGCGAGCGGCAGCTTCCCAAAGGCGAAGATGCAAGCTGCAGCACACAGGCACAGTGTGGGCAGCCTTCAGACTTAGAGAAAACAGTACTTTACCACTCTCCTGCCTTTTCCATGGTTATTCTATTGGAAAAGAACGAGTTTTGGACAACTACCTTTCATTCTTGCCAAACTCTTTGCAGACCCCCGTGCAAGCTTTAGAACAAGATTTTGGATGTTTTCTTTCCTGGCAGAGTTTCTCCTTGCAAGATATGGTGGAAAAGCTTTTTGCTGAGTGTAGAGCGGCAAGACACGCAGAAGACGCAGATACGCAGCTCTCCGAAGCTAAGTGCCGGTCCCGGGCTTCTTTCGGCACAAACCGCTCTCAGGAGCTCCCTGCGCTCGCCACAATGCTCTGTGTGCGAAGAAGCCGCTTCTTCGCCTGCGGGAGAATCGGCGAGCGGCAGCTTCCCAAAGGCGAAGATGCAAGCTGCAGCACGCAGGCACAGTGTGGGCAGCATTCAGACTTAGAGAAAACAGTACTTTACCACTCTCCTGCCTTTTCCATGGTTATTCTATTGGAAAAGAACGAGTTTTGGACAACTACCTTTCATTCTTGCCAAACTCTTTGCAGACCCCCGTGCAAGCTTTAGAACAAGATTTTGGATGTTTTCTTTCCTGGCAGAGTTTCTCCTTGCAAGATATGGTGGAAAAGCTTTTTGCTGAGTGTAGAGCGGCAAGACACGCAGAAGACGCAGATACGCAGCTCTCCGAAGCTAAGTGCCGGTCCCGGGCTTCTTTCGGCACAAACCGCTCTCAGCAGCTCCCTGCGCTCGCCACAATGCTCTGTGTGCGAAGAAGCCGCTTCTTCGCCTCCGGGAGAATCGGCGAGCGGCAGCTTCCCAAAGGCGAAGATGCAAGCTGCGGCACACAGGCACAGTGTGGGCAGCCTTCAGACTTAGAGAAAACAGTACTTTACCACTCTCCTGCCTTTTCCATGGTTATTCTATTGGAAAAGAACGAGTTTTGGACAACTACCTTTCATTCTTGCCAAACTCTTTGCAGACCCCCGTGCAAGCTTTAGAACAAGATTTTGGATGTTTTCTTTCCTGGCAGAGTTTCTCCTTGCAAGATATGGTGGAAAAGCTTTTTGCTGAGTGTAGAGCGGCAAGACACGCAGAAGACGCAGATACGCAGCTCTCCGAAGCTAAGTGCCGGTCCCGGGCTCCTTTCGGCACAAACCGCTCTCAGGAGCTCCCTGCGCTCGCCACAATGCTCTGTGTGCGAAGAAGCCGCTTCTTCGCCTCCGGGAGAATCGGCGAGCGGCAGCTTCCCAAAGGCGAAGATGCAAGCTGCAGCACACAGGCACAGTGTGGGCAGCCTTCAGACTTAGAGAAAACAGTACTTTACCACTCTCCTGCCTTTTCCATGGTTATTCTATTGGAAAAGAACGAGTTTTGGACAACTACCTTTCATTCTTGCCAAACTCTTTGCAGACCCCCGTGCAAGCTTTAGAACAAGATTTTGGATGTTTTCTTTCCTGGCAGAGTTTCTCCTTGCAAGATATGGTGGAAAAGCTTTTTGCTGAGTGTAGAGCGGCAAGACACGCAGAAGACGCAGATACGCAGCTCTCCGAAGCTAAGTGCCGGTCCCGGGCTTCTTTCGGCACAAACCGCTCTCAGGAGCTCCCTGCGCTCGCCACAATGCTCTGTGTGCGAAGAAGCCGCTTCTTCGCCTCCGGGAGAATCGGCGAGCGGCAGCTTCCCAAAGGCGAAGATGCAAGCTGCAGCACACAGGCACAGTGTGGGCAGCCTTCAGACTTAGAGAAAACAGTACTTTACCACTCTCCTGCCTTTTCCATGGTTATTCTATTGGAAAATAACGAGTTTTGGACAACTACCTTTCATTCTTGCCAAACTCTTTGCAGACCCCCGTGCAAGCTTTAGAACCAGATTTTGGATGTTTTCTTTCCTGGCAGAGTTTCTCCTTGCAAGATATGGTGGAAAAGCTTTTTGCTGAGTGTAGAGCGGCAAGACACGCAGAAGACGCAGATACGCAGCTCTCCGAAGCTAAGTGCCGGTCCCGGGCTTCTTTCGGCACAAACCGCTCTCAGGAGCTCCCTGCGCTCGCCACAATGCTCTGTGTGCGAAGAAGCCGCTTCTTCGCCTGCGGGAGAATCGGCGAGCGGCAGCTTCCCAAAGGCGAAGATGCAAGCTGCAGCACACAGGCACAGTGTGGGCAGCCTTCAGACTTAGAGAAAACAGTACTTTACCACTCTCCTGCCTTTTCCATGGTTATTCTATTGGAAAAGAACGAGTTTTGGACAACTACCTTTCATTCTTGCCAAACTCTTTGCAGACCTCCGTGCAAGCTTTAGAACAAGATTTTGGATGTTTTCTTTCCTGGCAGAGTTTCTCCTTGCAAGATATGGTGGAAAAGCTTTTTGCTGAGTGTAGAGCGGCAAGACACGCAGAAGACGCAGATACGCAGCTCTCCGAAGCTAAGTGCCGGTCCCGGGCTTCTTTCGGCACAAACCGCTCTCAGGAGCTCCCTGCGCTCGCCACAATGCTCTGTGTGCGAAGAAGCCGCTTCTTCGCCTCCGGGAGAATCGGCGAGCGGCAGCTTCCCAAAGGCGAAGATGCAAGCTGCAGCACACAGGCACAGTGTGGGCAGCCTTCAGACTTAGAGAAAACAGTACTTTACCACTCTCCTGCCTTTTCCATGGTTATTCTATTGGAAAAGAACGAGTTTTGGACAACTACCTTTCATTCTTGCCAAACTCTTTGCAGACCTCCGTGCAAGCTTTAGAACAAGATTTTGGATGTTTTCTTTCCTGGCAGAGTTTCTCCTTGCAAGATATGGTGGAAAAGCTTTTTGCTGAGTGTAGAGCGGCAAGACACGCAGAAGACGCAGATACGCAGCTCTCCGAAGCTAAGTGCCGGTCCCGGGCTTCTTTCGGCACAAACCGCTCTCAGGAGCTCCCTGCGCTCGCCACAATGCTCTGTGTGCGAAGAAGCCGCTTCTTCGCCTCCGGGAGAATCGGCGAGCGGCAGCTTCCCAAAGGCGAAGATGCAAGCTGCAGCACACAGGCACAGTGTGGGCAGCCTTCAGACTTAGAGAAAACAGTACTTTACCACTCTCCTGCCTTTTCCATGGTTATTCTATTGGAAAAGAACGAGTTTTGGACAACTACCTTTCATTCTTGCCAAACTCTTTGCAGACCCCCGTGCAAGCTTTAGAACAAGATTTTGGATGTTTTCTTTCCTGGCAGAGTTTCTCCTTGCAAGATATGGTGGAAAAGCTTTTTGCTGAGTGTAGAGTGGCAAGACACGCAGAAGACGCAGATACGCAGCTCTCCGAAGCTAAGTGCCGGTCCCGGGCTTCTTTCGGCACAAACCGCTCTCAGCAGCACCCTGCGCTCGCCACAATGCTCTGTGTGCGAAGAAGCCGCTTCTTCGCCTCCGGGAGAATCGGCGAGCGGCAGCTTGCCAAAGGCGAAGATGCAAGCTGCAGCACACAGGCACAGTGTGGGCAGCCTTCAGACTTAGAGAAAACAGTACTTTACCACTCTCCTGCCTTTTCCATGGTTATTCTATTGGAAAAGAACGAGTTTTGGACAAATACCTTTCATTCTTGCCAAACTCTTTGCAGACCCCTGTGCAAGCTTTAGAACAAGATTTTGGATGTTTTCTTTCCTGGCAGAGTTTCTCCTTGCAAGATATGGTGGAAAAGCTTTTTGCT
The DNA here is from genome assembly GCF_037042795.1 of Molothrus aeneus. Lineage (NCBI taxonomy): Eukaryota > Metazoa > Chordata > Aves > Passeriformes > Icteridae > Molothrus > Molothrus aeneus. The sequence goes on from NW_027099227.1 coordinate 341,553, forward strand.
GAGTGTAGAGCGGCAAGACACGCAGAAGACGCAGATACGCAGCTCTCCGAAGCTAAGTGCTGGTCCCGGGCTTCTTTCGGCACAAACCGCTCTCAGCAGCTCCCTGCGCTCGCCACAATGCTCTGTGTGCGAAGAAGCCGCTTCTTCGCCTCCGGGAGAATCGGCGAGCGGCAGCTTCCCAAAGGCGAAGATGCAAGCTGCAGCACACAGGCACAGTGTGGGCAGCATTCAGACTTAGAGAAAACAGTACTTTACCACTCTCCTGCCTTATCCATGGTTATTCTATTGGAAAAGAACGAGTTTTGGACAACTACCTTTCATTCTTGCCAAACTCTTTGCAGACCCCCGTGCAAGCTTTAGAACAAGATTTTGGATGTTTTCTTTCCTGGCAGAGTTTCTCCTTGCAAGATATGGTGGAAAAGCTTTTTGCTGAGTGTAGAGCGGCAAGACACGCAGAAGACGCAGATACGCAGCTCTCCGAAGCTAAGTGCCGGTCCCGGGCTTCTTTCGGCACAAACCGCTCTCAGGAGCTCCCTGCGCTCGCCACAATGCTCTGTGTGCGAAGAAGCCGCTTCTTCGCCTGCGGGAGAATCGGCGAGCGGCAGCTTCCCAAAGGCGAAGATGCAAGCTGCAGCACACAGGCACAGTGTGTGCAGCCTTCAGACTTAGAGAAAACAGTACTTTACCACTCTCCTGCCTTTTCCATGGTTATTCTATTGGAAAAGAACGAGTTTTGGACAACTACCTTTCATTCTTGCCAAACTCTTTGCAGACCCCCGTGCAAGCTTTAGAACAAGATTTTGGATGTTTTCTTCCCTGGCAGAGTTTCTCCTTGCAAGATATGGTGGAAAAGCTTTTTGCTGAGTGTAGAGCGGCAAGACACGCAGAAGACGCAGATACGCAGCTCTCCGAAGCTAAGTGCCGGTCCCGGGCTTCTTTCGGCACAAACCGCTCTCAGGAGCTCCCTGCGCTCGCCACAATGCTCTGTGTGCGAAGAAGCTGCTTCTTCGCCTCCGGGAGAATCGGCGAGCGGCAGCTTCCCAAAGGCGAAGATGCAAGCTGCAGCACGCAGGCACAGTGTGGGCAGCCTTCAGACTTAGAGAAAACAGTACTTTACCACTCTCCTGCCTTTTCCATGGTTATTCTATTGGAAAAGAACGAGTTTTGGACAACTACCTTTCATTCTTGCCAAACTCTTTGCAGACCCCCGTGCAAGCTTTAGAACAAGATTTTGGATGTTTTCTTTCCTGGCAGAGTTTCTCCTTGCAAGATATGGTGGAAAAGCTTTTTGCTGAGTGTAGAGCGGCAAGACACGCAGAAGACGCAGATACGCAGCTCTCCGAAGCTAAGTGCCGGTCCCGGGCTTCTTTCGGAACAAACCGCTCTCAGCAGCTCCCTGCGCTCGCCACAATGCTCTGTGTGCGAAGAAGCCGCTTCTTCGCCTCCGGGAGAATCGGCGAGCGGCAGCTTCCCAAAGGCGAAGATGCAAGCTGCAGCACACAGGCACAGTGTGTGCAGCCTTCAGACTTAGAGAAAACAGTACTTTACCACTCTCCTGCCTTTTCCATGGTTATTCTATTGGAAAAGAACGAGTTTTGGACAACTACCTTTCATTCTTGCCAAACTCTTTGCAGACCCCCGTGCAAGCTTTAGAACAAGATTTTGGATGTTTTCTTTCCTGGCAGAGTTTCTCCTTGCAAGATATGGTGGAAAAGCTTTTTGCTGAGTGTAGAGCGGCAAGACACGCAGAAGACGCAGATACGCAGCTCTCCGAAGCTAAGTGCCGGTCCCGGGCTTCTTTCGGCACAAACCGCTCTCAGGAGCTCCCTGCGCTCGCCACAATGCTCTGTGTGCGAAGAAGCCGCTTCTTCGCCTCCGGGAGAATCGGCGAGCGGCAGCTTCCCAAAGGCGAAGATGCAAGCTGCAGCACACAGGCACAGTGTGGGCAGCCTTCAGACTTAGAGAAAACAGTACTTTACCACTCTCCTGCCTTTTCCATGGTTATTCTATTGGAAAAGAACGAGTTTTGGACAACTACCTTTCATTCTTGCCAAACTCTTTGCAGACCCCCGTGCAAGCTTTAGAACCAGATTTTGGATGTTTTCTTTCCTGGCAGAGTTTCTCCTTGCAAGATATGGTGGAAAAGCTTTTTGCTGAGTGTAGAGCGGCAAGACACGCAGAAGACGCAGATACGCAGCTCTCCGAAGCTAAGTGCCGGTCCCGGGCTTCTTTCGGCACAAACCGCTCTCAGGAGCTCCCTGCGCTCGCCACAATGCTCTGTGTGCGAAGAAGCCGCTTCTTCGCCTGCGGGAGAATCGGCGAGCGGCAGCTTCCCAAAGGCGAAGATGCAAGCTGCAGCACACAGGCACAGTGTGGGCAGCCTTCAGACTTAGAGAAAACAGTACTTTACCACTCTCCTGCCTTTTCCATGGTTATTCTATTGGAAAAGAACGAGTTTTGGACAACTACCTTTCATTCTTGCCAAACTCTTTGCAGACCTCCGTGCAAGCTTTAGAACAAGATTTTGGATGTTTTCTTTCCTGGCAGAGTTTCTCCTTGCAAGATATGGTGGAAAAGCTTTTTGCTGAGTGTAGAGCGGCAAGACACGCAGAAGACGCAGATACGCAGCTCTCCGAAGCTAAGTGCCGGTCCCGGGCTTCTTTCGGCACAAACCGCTCTCAGGAGCTCCCTGCGCTCGCCACAATGCTCTGTGTGCGAAGAAGCCGCTTCTTCGCCTCCGGGAGAATCGGCGAGCGGCAGCTTCCCAAAGGCGAAGATGCAAGCTGCAGCACACAGGCACAGTGTGGGCAGCCTTCAGACTTAGAGAAAACAGTACTTTACCACTCTCCTGCCTTTTCCATGGTTATTCTATTGGAAAAGAACGAGTTTTGGACAACTACCTTTCATTCTTGCCAAACTCTTTGCAGACCTCCGTGCAAGCTTTAGAACAAGATTTTGGATGTTTTCTTTCCTGGCAGAGTTTCTCCTTGCAAGATATGGTGGAAAAGCTTTTTGCTGAGTGTAGAGCGGCAAGACACGCAGAAGACGCAGATACGCAGCTCTCCGAAGCTAAGTGCCGGTCCCGGGCTTCTTTCGGCACAAACCGCTCTCAGGAGCTCCCTGCGCTCACCACAATGCTCTGTGTGCGAAGAAGCCGCTTCTTCGCCTCCGGGAGAATCGGCGAGCGGCAGCTTCCCAAAGGCGAAGATGCAAGCTGCAGCACACAGGCACAGTGTGGGCAGCCTTCAGACTTAGAGAAAACAGTACTTTACCACTCTCCTGCCTTTTCCATGGTTATTCTATTGGAAAAGAACGAGTTTTGGACAACTACCTTTCATTCTTGCCAAACTCTTTGCAGACCCCCGTGCAAGCTTTAGAACAAGATTTTGGATGTTTTCTTTCCTGGCAGAGTTTCTCCTTGCAAGATATGGTGGAAAAGCTTTTTGCTGAGTGTAGAGTGGCAAGACACGCAGAAGACGCAGATACGCAGCTCTCCGAAGCTAAGTGCCGGTCCCGGGCTTCTTTCGGCACAAACCGCTCTCAGCAGCACCCTGCGCTCGCCACAATGCTCTGTGTGCGAAGAAGCCGCTTCTTCGCCTGCGGGAGAATCGGCGAGCGGCAGCTTGCCAAAGGCGAAGATGCAAGCTGCAGCACACAGGCACAGTGTGGGCAGCCTTCAGACTTAGAGAAAACAGTACTTTACCACTCTCCTGCCTTTTCCATGGTTATTCTATTGGAAAAGAACGAGTTTTGGACAACTACCTTTCATTCTTGCCAAACTCTTTGCAGACCCCTGTGCAAGCTTTAGAACAAGATTTTGGATGTTTTCTTTCCTGGCAGAGTTTCTCCTTGCAAGATATGGTGGAAAAGCTTTTTGCTGAGTGTAGAGCGGCAAGACACGCAGAAGACGCAGATACGCAGCTCTCCGAAGCTAAGTGCTGGTCCCGGGCTTCTTTCGGCACAAACCGCTCTCAGCAGCTCCCTGCGCTCGCCACAATGCTCTGTGTGCGAAGAAGCCGCTTCTTCGCCTCCGGGAGAATCGGCGAGCGGCAGCTTCCCAAAGGCGAAGATGCAAGCTGCAGCACACAGGCACAGTGTGGGCAGCATTCAGACTTAGAGAAAACAGTACTTTACCACTCTCCTGCCTTATCCATGGTTATTCTATTGGAAAAGAACGAGTTTTGGACAACTACCTTTCATTCTTGCCAAACTCTTTGCAGACCCCCGTGCAAGCTTTAGAACAAGATTTTGGATGTTTTCTTTCCTGGCAGAGTTTCTCCTTGCAAGATATGGTGGAAAAGCTTTTTGCTGAGTGTAGAGCGGCAAGACACGCAGAAGACGCAGATACGCAGCTCTCCGAAGCTAAGTGCCGGTCCCGGGCTTCTTTCGGCACAAACCGCTCTCAGGAGCTCCCTGCGCTCGCCACAATGCTCTGTGTGCGAAGAAGCCGCTTCTTCGCCTGCGGGAGAATCGGCGAGCGGCAGCTTCCCAAAGGCGAAGATGCAAGCTGCAGCACACAGGCACAGTGTGTGCAGCCTTCAGACTTAGAGAAAACAGTACTTTACCACTCTCCTGCCTTTTCCATGGTTATTCTATTGGAAAAGAACGAGTTTTGGACAACTACCTTTCATTCTTGCCAAACTCTTTGCAGACCCCCGTGCAAGCTTTAGAACAAGATTTTGGATGTTTTCTTCCCTGGCAGAGTTTCTCCTTGCAAGATATGGTGGAAAAGCTTTTTGCTGAGTGTAGAGCGGCAAGACACGCAGAAGACGCAGATACGCAGCTCTCCGAAGCTAAGTGCCGGTCCCGGGCTTCTTTCGGCACAAACCGCTCTCAGGAGCTCCCTGCGCTCGCCACAATGCTCTGTGTGCGAAGAAGCCGCTTCTTCGCCTCCGGGAGAATCGGCGAGCGGCAGCTTCCCAAAGGCGAAGATGCAAGCTGCAGCACGCAGGCACAGTGTGGGCAGCCTTCAGACTTAGAGAAAACAGTACTTTACCACTCTCCTGCCTTTTCCATGGTTATTCTATTGGAAAAGAACGAGTTTTGGACAACTACCTTTCATTCTTGCCAAACTCTTTGCAGACCCCCGTGCAAGCTTTAGAACAAGATTTTGGATGTTTTCTTTCCTGGCAGAGTTTCTCCTTGCAAGATATGGTGGAAAAGCTTTTTGCTGAGTGTAGAGCGGCAAGACACGCAGAAGACGCAGATACGCAGCTCTCCGAAGCTAAGTGCCGGTCCCGGGCTTCTTTCGGAACAAACCGCTCTCAGCAGCTCCCTGCGCTCGCCACAATGCTCTGTGTGCGAAGAAGCCGCTTCTTCGCCTCCGGGAGAATCGGCGAGCGGCAGCTTCCCAAAGGCGAAGATGCAAGCTGCAGCACACAGGCACATTGTGGGCAGCCTTCAGACTTAGAGAAAACAGTACTTTACCACTCTCCTGCCTTTTCCATGGTTATTCTATTGGAAAAGAACGAGTTTTGGACAACTACCTTTCATTCTTGCCAAACTCTTTGCAGACCCCCGTGCAAGCTTTAGAACAAGATTTTGGATGTTTTCTTTCCTGGCAGAGTTTCTCCTTGCAAGATATGGTGGAAAAGTTTTTGCTGAGTGTAGAGCGGCAAGACACGCAGAAGACGCAGATACGCAGCTCTCCGAAGCTAAGTGCCGGTCCCGGGCTCCTTTCGGCACAAACCGCTCTCAGGAGCTCCCTGCGCTCGCCACAATGCTCTGTGTGCGAAGAAGCCGCTTCTTCGCCTCCGGGAGAATCGGCGAGCGGCAGCTTCCCAAAGGCGAAGATGCAAGCTGCAGCACACAGGCACAGTGTGGGCAGCCTTCAGACTTAGAGAAAACAGTACTTTACCACTCTCCTGCCTTTTCCATGGTTATTCTATTGGAAAAGAACGAGTTTTGGACAACTACCTTTCATTCTTGCCAAACTCTTTGCAGACCCCCGTGCAAGCTTTAGAACAAGTTTTTGGATGTTTTCTTTCCTGGCAGAGTTTCTCCTTGCAAGATATGGTGGAAAAGCTTTTTGCTGAGTGTAGAGCGGCAAGACACGCAGAAGACGCAGATACGCAGCTCTCCGAAGCTAAGTGCCGGTCCCGGGCTTCTTTCGGCACAAACCGCTCTCAGGAGCTCCCTGCGCTCGCCACAATGCTCTGTGTGCGAAGAAGCCGCTTCTTCGCCTCCGGGAGAATCGGGGAGCGGCAGCTTCCCAAAGGCGAAGATGCAAGCTGCAGCACACAGGCACAGTGTGGGCAGCCTTCAGACTTAGAGAAAACAGTACTTTACCACTCTCCTGCCTTTTCCATGGTTATTCTATTGGAAAAGAACGAGTTTTGGACAACTACCTTTCATTCTTGCCAAACTCTTTGCAGACCCCCGTGCAAGCTTTAGAACAAGATTTTGGATGTTTTCTTTCCTGGCAGAGTTTCTCCTTGCAAGATATGGTGGAAAAGCTTTTTGCTGAGTGTAGAGCGGCAAGACACGCAGAAGACGCAGATACGCAGCTCTCCGAAGCTAAGTGCCGGTCCCGGGCTTCTTTCGGCACAAACCGCTCTCAGCAGCTCCCTGCGCTCACCACAATGCTCTGTGTGCGAAGAAGCCGCTTCTTCGCCTCCGGGAGAATCGGCGAGCGGCAGCTTCCCAAAGGCGAAGATGCAAGCTGCAGCACACAGGCACAGTGTGGGCAGCATTCAGACTTAGAGAAAACAGTACTTTACCACTCTCCTGCCTTTTCCATGGTTATTCTATTGGAAAAGAACGAGTTTTGGACAACTACCTTTCATTCTTGCCAAACTCTTTGCAGACCCCCGTGCAAGCTTTAGAACAAGATTTTGGATGTTTTCTTTCCTGGCAGAGTTTCTCCTTGCAAGATATGGTGGAAAAGCTTTTTGCTGAGTGTAGAGCGGCAAGACACGCAGAAGACGCAGATACGCAGCTCTCCGAAGCTAAGTGCCGGTCCCGGGCTTCTTTCGGCACAAACCGCTCTCAGGAGCTCCCTGCGCTCGCCACAATGCTCTGTGTGCGAAGAAGCCGCTTCTTCGCCTGCGGGAGAATCGGCGAGCGGCAGCTTCCCAAAGGCGAAGATGCAAGCTGCAGCACGCAGGCACAGTGTGGGCAGCATTCAGACTTAGAGAAAACAGTACTTTACCACTCTCCTGCCTTTTCCATGGTTATTCTATTGGAAAAGAACGAGTTTTGGACAACTACCTTTCATTCTTGCCAAACTCTTTGCAGACCCCCGTGCAAGCTTTAGAACAAGATTTTGGATGTTTTCTTTCCTGGCAGAGTTTCTCCTTGCAAGATATGGTGGAAAAGCTTTTTGCTGAGTGTAGAGCGGCAAGACACGCAGAAGACGCAGATACGCAGCTCTCCGAAGCTAAGTGCCGGTCCCGGGCTTCTTTCGGCACAAACCGCTCTCAGCAGCTCCCTGCGCTCGCCACAATGCTCTGTGTGCGAAGAAGCCGCTTCTTCGCCTCCGGGAGAATCGGCGAGCGGCAGCTTCCCAAAGGCGAAGATGCAAGCTGCGGCACACAGGCACAGTGTGGGCAGCCTTCAGACTTAGAGAAAACAGTACTTTACCACTCTCCTGCCTTTTCCATGGTTATTCTATTGGAAAAGAACGAGTTTTGGACAACTACCTTTCATTCTTGCCAAACTCTTTGCAGACCCCCGTGCAAGCTTTAGAACAAGATTTTGGATGTTTTCTTTCCTGGCAGAGTTTCTCCTTGCAAGATATGGTGGAAAAGCTTTTTGCTGAGTGTAGAGCGGCAAGACACGCAGAAGACGCAGATACGCAGCTCTCCGAAGCTAAGTGCCGGTCCCGGGCTTCTTTCGGCACAAACCGCTCTCAGGAGCTCCCTGCGCTCGCCACAATGCTCTGTGTGCGAAGAAGCCGCTTCTTCGCCTCCGGGAGAATCGGCGAGCGGCAGCTTCCCAAAGGCGAAGATGCAAGCTGCAGCACACAGGCACAGTGTGGGCAGCCTTCAGACTTAGAGAAAACAGTACTTTACCACTCTCCTGCCTTTTCCATGGTTATTCTATTGGAAAAGAACGAGTTTTGGACAACTACCTTTCATTCTTGCCAAACTCTTTGCAGACCCCCGTGCAAGCTTTAGAACAAGATTTTGGATGTTTTCTTTCCTGGCAGAGTTTCTCCTTGCAAGATATGGTGGAAAAGCTTTTTGCTGAGTGTAGAGCGGCAAGACACGCAGAAGACGCAGATACGCAGCTCTCCGAAGCTAAGTGCCGGTCCCGGGCTTCTTTCGGCACAAACCGCTCTCAGGAGCTCCCTGCGCTCGCCACAATGCTCTGTGTGCGAAGAAGCCGCTTCTTCGCCTCCGGGAGAATCGGCGAGCGGCAGCTTCCCAAAGGCGAAGATGCAAGCTGCAGCACACAGGCACAGTGTGGGCAGCCTTCAGACTTAGAGAAAACAGTACTTTACCACTCTCCTGCCTTTTCCATGGTTATTCTATTGGAAAAGAACGAGTTTTGGACAACTACCTTTCATTCTTGCCAAACTCTTTGCAGACCCCCGTGCAAGCTTTAGAACAAGATTTTGGATGTTTTCTTTCCTGGCAGAGTTTCTCCTTGCAAGATATGGTGGAAAAGCTTTTTGCTGAGTGTAGAGCGGCAAGACACGCAGAAGACGCAGATACGCAGCTCTCCGAAGCTAAGTGCCGGTCCCGGGCTTCTTTCGGCACAAACCGCTCTCAGGAGCTCCCTGCGCTCGCCACAATGCTCTGTGTGCGAAGAAGCCGCTTCTTCGCCTCCGGGAGAATCGGCGAGCGGCAGCTTCCCAAAGGCGAAGATGCAAGCTGCGGCACACAGGCACAGTGTGGGCAGCCTTCAGACTTAGAGAAAACAGTACTTTACCACTCTCCTGCCTTTTCCATGGTTATTCTATTGGAAAAGAACGAGTTTTGGACAACTACCTTTCATTCTTGCCAAACTCTTTGCAGACCCCCGTGCAAGCTTTAGAACAAGATTTTGGATGTTTTCTTTCCTGGCAGAGTTTCTCCTTGCAAGATATGGTGGAAAAGCTTTTGGCTGAGTGTAGAGCGGCAAGACACGCAGAAGACACAGATACGCAGCTCTCCGAAGCTAAGTGCCGGTCCCGGGCTTCTTTCGGCACAAACCGCTCTCAGGAGCTCCCTGCGCTCGCCACAATGCTCTGTGTGCGAAGAAGCCGCTTCTTCGCCTCCGGGAGAATCGGCGAGCGGCAGCTTCCCAAAGGCGAAGATGCAAGCTGCGGCACACAGGCACAGTGTGGGCAGCCTTCAGACTTAGAGAAAACAGTACTTTACCACTCTCCTGCCTTTTCCATGGTTATTCTATTGGAAAAGAACGAGTTTTGGACAACTACCTTTCATTCTTGCCAAACTCTTTGCAGACCTCCGTGCAAGCTTTAGAACAAGATTTTGGATGTTTTCTTTCCTGGCAGAGTTTCTCCTTGCAAGATATGGTGGAAAAGCTTTTTGCTGAGTGTAGAGCGGCAAGACACGCAGAAGACGCAGATACGCAGCTCTCCGAAGCTAAGTGCCGGTCCCGGGCTTCTTTCGGCACAAACCGCTCTCAGGAGCTCCCTGCGCTCGCCACAATGCTCTGTGTGCGAAGAAGCCGCTTCTTCGCCTCCGGGAGAATCGGCGAGCGGCAGCTTGCCAAAGGCGAAGATGCAAGCTGCGGCACACAGGCACAGTGTGGGCAGCCTTCAGACTTAGAGAAAACAGTACTTTACCACTCTCCTGCCTTTTCCATGGTTATTCTATTGGAAAAGAACGAGTTTTGGACAACTACCTTTCATTCTTGCCAAACTCTTTGCAGACCCCCGTGCAAGCTTTAGAACAAGATTTTGGATGTTTTCTTTCCTGGCAGAGTTTCTCCTTGCAAGATATGGTGGAAAAGTTTTTGCTGAGTGTAGAGCGGCAAGACACGCAGAAGACGCAGATACGCAGCTCTCCGAAGCTAAGTGCCGGTCCCGGGCTTCTTTCGGCACAAACCGCTCTCAGGAGCTCCCTGCGCTCGCCACAATGCTCTGTGTGCGAAGAAGCCGCTTCTTCGCCTCCGGGAGAATCGGCGAGCGGCAGCTTCCCAAAGGCGAAGATGCAAGCTGCAGCACACAGGCACAGTGTGGGCAGCCTTCAGACTTAGAGAAAACAGTACTTTACCACTCTCCTGCCTTTTCCATGGTTATTCTATTGGAAAAGAACGAGTTTTGGACAACTACCTTTCATTCTTGCCAAACTCTTTGCAGACCCCCGTGCAAGCTTTAGAACAAGATTTTGGATGTTTTCTTTCCTGGCAGAGTTTCTCCTTGCAAGATATGGTGGAAAAGTTTTTGCTGAGTGTAGAGCGGCAAGACACGCAGAAGACGCAGATACGCAGCTCTCCGAAGCTAAGTGCCGGTCCCGGGCTCCTTTCGGCACAAACCGCTCTCAGGAGCTCCCTGCGCTCGCCACAATGCTCTGTGTGCGAAGAAGCCGCTTCTTCGCCTGCGGGAGAATCGGCGAGCGGCAGCTTCCCAAAGGCGAAGATGCAAGCTGCAGCACACAGGCACAGTGTGGGCAGCCTTCAGACTTAGAGAAAACAGTACTTTACCACTCTCCTGCCTTTTCCATGGTTATTCTATTGGAAAAGAACGAGTTTTGGACAACTACCTTTCATTCTTGCCAAACTCTTTGCAGACCCCCGTGCAAGCTTTAGAACAAGATTTTGGATGTTTTCTTTCCTGGCAGAGTTTCTCCTTGCAAGATATGGTGGAAAAGCTTTTTGCTGAGTGTAGAGCGGCAAGACACGCAGAAGACGCAGATACGCAGCTCTCCGAAGCTAAGTGCCGGTCCCGGGCTTCTTTCGGCACAAACCGCTCTCAGGAGCTCCCTGCGCTCGCCACAATGCTCTGTGTGCGAAGAAGCCGCTTCTTCGCCTCCGGGAGAATCGGCGAGCGGCAGCTTCCCAAAGGCGAAGATGCAAGCTGCAGCACACAGGCACAGTGTGGGCAGCCTTCAGACTTAGAGAAAACAGTACTTTACCACTCTCCTGCCTTTTCCATGGTTATTCTATTGGAAAAGAACGAGTTTTGGACAACTACCTTTCATTCTTGCCAAACTCTTTGCAGACCCCCGTGCAAGCTTTAGAACAAGATTTTGGATGTTTTCTTTCCTGGCAGAGTTTCTCCTTGCAAGATATGGTGGAAAAGCTTTTTGCTGAGTGTAGAGCGGCAAGACACGCAGAAGACGCAGATACGCAGCTCTCCGAAGCTAAGTGCCGGTCCCGGGCTTCTTTCGGCACAAACCGCTCTCAGGAGCTCCCTGCGCTCGCCACAATGCTCTGTGTGCGAAGAAGCCGCTTCTTCGCCTGCGGGAGAATCGGCGAGCGGCAGCTTCCCAAAGGCGAAGATGCAAGCTGCGGCACACAGGCACAGTGTGGGCAGCCTTCAGACTTAGAGAAAACAGTACTTTACCACTCTCCTGCCTTTTCCATGGTTATTCTATTGGAAAAGAACGAGTTTTGGACAACTACCTTTCATTCTTGCCAAACTCTTTGCAGACCCCCGTGCAAGCTTTAGAACAAGATTTTGGATGTTTTCTTTCCTGGCAGAGTTTCTCCTTGCAAGATATGGTGGAAAAGCTTTTTGCTGAGTGTAGAGCGGCAAGACACGCAGAAGACGCAGATACGCAGCTCTCCGAAGCTAAGTGCCGGTCCCGGGCTTCTTTCGGCACAAACCGCTCTCAGGAGCTCCCTGCGCTCGCCACAATGCTCTGTGTGCGAAGAAGCCGCTTCTTCGCCTCCGGGAGAATCGGCGAGCGGCAGCTTGCCAAAGGCGAAGATGCAAGCTGCAGCACACAGGCACAGTGTGGGCAGCCTTCAGACTTAGAGAAAACAGTACTTTACCACTCTCCTGCCTTTTCCATGGTTATTCTATTGGAAAAGAACGAGTTTTGGACAACTACCTTTCATTCTTGCCAAACTCTTTGCAGACCCCCGTGCAAGCTTTAGAACAAGATTTTGGATGTTTTCTTTCCTGGCAGAGTTTCTCCTTGCAAGATATGGTGGAAAAGCTTTTTGCTGAGTGTAGAGCGGCAAGACACGCAGAAGACGCAGATACGCAGCTCTCCGAAGCTAAGTGCCGGTCCCGGGCTCCTTTCGGCACAAACCGCTCTCAGCAGCTCCCTGCGCTCGCCACAATGCTCTGTGTGCGAAGAAGCCGCTTCTTCGCCTGCGGGAGAATCGGCGAGCGGCAGCTTCCCAAAGGCGAAGATGCAAGCTGCGGCACACAGGCACATTGTAGGCAGCCTTCAGACTTAGAGAAAACAGTACTTTACCACTCTCCTGCCTTTTCCATGGTTATTCTATTGGAAAAGAACGAGTTTTGGACAACTACCTTTCATTCTTGCCAAACTCTTTGCAGACCCCCGTGCAAGCTTTAGAACAAGATTTTGGATGTTTTCTTTCCTGGCAGAGTTTCTCCTTGCAAGATATGGTGGAAAAGCTTTTTGCTGAGTGTAGAGCGGCAAGACACGCAGAAGACGCAGATACGCAGCTCTCCGAAGCTAAGTGCCGGTCCCGGGCTCCTTTCGGCACAAACCGCTCTCAGCAGCTCCCTGCGCTCGCCACAATGCTCTGTGTGCGAAGAAGCCGCTTCTTCGCCTGCGGGAGAATCGGCGAGCGGCAGCTTCCCAAAGGCGAAGATGCAAGCTGCGGCACACAGGCACAGTGTGGGCAGCCTTCAGACTTAGAGAAAACAGTACTTTACCACTCTCCTGCCTTATCCATGGTTATTCTATTGGAAAAGAACGAGTTTTGGACAACTACCTTTCATTCTTGCCAAACTCTTTGCAGACCCCCGTGCAAGCTTTAGAACAAGATTTTGGATGTTTTCTTTCCTGGCAGAGTTTCTCCTTGCAAGATATGGTGGAAAAGCTTTTGGCTGAGTGTAGAGCGGCAAGACACGCAGAAGACGCAGATACGCAGCTCTCCGAAGCTAAGTGCCGGTCCCGGGCTTCTTTCGGCACAAACCGCTCTCAGGAGCTCCCTGCGCTCGCCACAATGCTCTGTGTGCGAAGAAGCCGCTTCTTCGCCTCCGGGAGAATCGGCGAGCGGCAGCTTCCCAAAGGCGAAGATGCAAGCTGCAGCACGCAGGCACAGTGTGGGCAGCCTTCAGACTTAGAGAAAACAGTACTTTACCACTCTCCTGCCTTTTCCATGGTTATTCTATTGGAAAAGAACGAGTTTTGGACAACTACCTTTCATTCTTGCCAAACTCTTTGCAGACCCCCGTGCAAGCTTTAGAACAAGATTTTGGATGTTTTCTTTCCTGGCAGAGTTTCTCCTTGCAAGATATGGTGGAAAAGCTTTTTGCTGAGTGTAGAGCGGCAAGACACGCAGAAGACGCAGATACGCAGCTCTCCGAAGCTAAGTGCCGGTCCCGGGCTCCTTTCGGCACAAACCGCTCTCAGCAGCTCCCTGCGCTCGCCACAATGCTCTGTGTGCGAAGAAGCCGCTTCTTCGCCTCCGGGAGAATCGGCGAGCGGCAGCTTCCCAAAGGCGAAGATGCAAGCTGCGGCACACAGGCACAGTATGGGCAGCATTCAGACTTAGAGAAAACAGTACTTTACCACTCTCCTGCCTTATCCATGGTTATTCTATTGGAAAAGAACGAGTTTTGGACAACTACCTTTCATTCTTGCCAAACTCTTTGCAGACCCCCGTGCAAGCTTTAGAACAAGATTTTGGATGTTTTCTTTCCTGGCAGAGTTTCTCCTTGCAAGATATGGTGGAAAAGCTTTTGGCTGAGTGTAGAGCGGCAAGACACGCAGAAGACGCAGATACGCAGCTCTCCGAAGCTAAGTGCCGGTCCCGGGCTTCTTTCGGCACAAACCGCTCTCAGGAGCTCCCTGCGCTCGCCGCAATGCTCTGTGTGCGAAGAAGCCGCTTCTTCGCCTCCGGGAGAATCGGCGAGCGGCAGCTTCCCAAAGGCGAAGATGCAAGCTGCGGCACACAGGCCCAGTGTGGGCAGCCTTCAGACTTAGAGAAAACAGTACTTTACCACTCTCCTGCCTTTTCCATGGTTATTCTATTGGAAAAGAACGAGTTTTGGACAACTACCTTTCATTCTTGCCAAACTCTTTGCAGACCTCCGTGCAAGCTTTAGAACAAGATTTTGGATGTTTTCTTTCCTGGCAGAGTTTCTCCTTGCAAGATATGGTGGAAAAGCTTTTTGCTGAGTGTAGAGCGGCAAGACACGCAGAAGACGCAGATACGCAGCTCTCCGAAGCTAAGTGCCGGTCCCGGGCTTCTTTCGGCACAAACCGCTCTCAGGAGCTCCCTGCGCTCGCCACAATGCTCTGTGTGCGAAGAAGCCGCTTCTTCGCCTCCGGGAGAATCGGCGAGCGGCAGCTTCCCAAAGGCGAAGATGCAAGCTGCAGCACACAGGCACAGTGTGGGCAGCCTTCAGACTTAGAGAAAACAGTACTTTACCACTCTCCTGCCTTTTCCATGGTTATTCTATTGGAAAAGAACGAGTTTTGGACAACTACCTTTCATTCTTGCCAAACTCTTTGCAGACCCCCGTGCAAGCTTTAGAACCAGATTTTGGATGTTTTCTTTCCTGGCAGAGTTTCTCCTTGCAAGATATGGTGGAAAAGCTTTTTGCTGAGTGTAGAGCGGCAAGACACGCAGAAGACGCAGATACGCAGCTCTCCGAAGCTAAGTGCCGGTCCCGGGCTTCTTTCGGCACAAACCGCTCTCAGGAGCTCCCTGCGCTCGCCACAATGCTCTGTGTGCGAAGAAGCCGCTTCTTCGCCTCCGGGAGAATCGGCGAGCGGCAGCTTCCCAAAGGCGAAGATGCAAGCTGCGGCACACAGGCACAGTGTGGGCAGCCTTCAGACTTAGAGAAAACAGTACTTTACCACTCTCCTGCCTTTTCCATGGTTATTCTATTGGAAAAGAACGAGTTTTGGACAACTACCTTTCATTCTTGCCAAACTCTTTGCAGACCCCCGTGCAAGCTTTAGAACAAGATTTTGGATGTTTTCTTTCCTGGCAGAGTTTCTCCTTGCAAGATATGGTGGAAAAGCTTTTGGCTGAGTGTAGAGCGGCAAGACACGCAGAAGACACAGATACGCAGCTCTCCGAAGCTAAGTGCCGGTCCCGGGCTTCTTTCGGCACAAACCGCTCTCAGGAGCTCCCTGCGCTCGCCACAATGCTCTGTGTGCGAAGAAGCCGCTTCTTCGCCTCCGGGAGAATCGGCGAGCGGCAGCTTCCCAAAGGCGAAGATGCAAGCTGCGGCACACAGGCACAGTGTGGGCAGCCTTCAGACTTAGAGAAAACAGTACTTTACCACTCTCCTGCCTTTTCCATGGTTATTCTATTGGAAAAGAACGAGTTTTGGACAACTACCTTTCATTCTTGCCAAACTCTTTGCAGACCTCCGTGCAAGCTTTAGAACAAGATTTTGGATGTTTTCTTTCCTGGCAGAGTTTCTCCTTGCAAGATATGGTGGAAAAGCTTTTTGCTGAGTGTAGAGCGGCAAGACACGCAGAAGACGCAGATACGCAGCTCTCCGAAGCTAAGTGCCGGTCCCGGGCTTCTTTCGGCACAAACCGCTCTCAGGAGCTCCCTGCGCTCGCCACAATGCTCTGTGTGCGAAGAAGCCGCTTCTTCGCCTCCGGGAGAATCGGCGAGCGGCAGCTTGCCAAAGGCGAAGATGCAAGCTGCGGCACACAGGCACAGTGTGGGCAGCCTTCAGACTTAGAGAAAACAGTACTTTACCACTCTCCTGCCTTTTCCATGGTTATTCTATTGGAAAAGAACGAGTTTTGGACAACTACCTTTCATTCTTGCCAAACTCTTTGCAGACCCCCGTGCAAGCTTTAGAACAAGATTTTGGATGTTTTCTTTCCTGGCAGAGTTTCTCCTTGCAAGATATGGTGGAAAAGTTTTTGCTGAGTGTAGAGCGGCAAGACACGCAGAAGACGCAGATACGCAGCTCTCCGAAGCTAAGTGCCGGTCCCGGGCTTCTTTCGGCACAAACCGCTCTCAGGAGCTCCCTGCGCTCGCCACAATGCTCTGTGTGCGAAGAAGCCGCTTCTTCGCCTCCGGGAGAATCGGCGAGCGGCAGCTTCCCAAAGGCGAAGATGCAAGCTGCAGCACACAGGCACAGTGTGGGCAGCCTTCAGACTTAGAGAAAACAGTACTTTACCACTCTCCTGCCTTTTCCATGGTTATTCTATTGGAAAAGAACGAGTTTTGGACAACTACCTTTCATTCTTGCCAAACTCTTTGCAGACCCCCGTGCAAGCTTTAGAACAAGATTTTGGATGTTTTCTTTCCTGGCAGAGTTTCTCCTTGCAAGATATGGTGGAAAAGTTTTTGCTGAGTGTAGAGCGGCAAGACACGCAGAAGACGCAGATACGCAGCTCTCCGAAGCTAAGTGCCGGTCCCGGGCTCCTTTCGGCACAAACCGCTCTCAGGAGCTCCCTGCGCTCGCCACAATGCTCTGTGTGCGAAGAAGCCGCTTCTTCGCCTCCGGGAGAATCGGCGAGCGGCAGCTTCCCAAAGGCGAAGATGCAAGCTGCAGCACACAGGCACAGTGTGGGCAGCCTTCAGACTTAGAGAAAACAGTACTTTACCACTCTCCTGCCTTTTCCATGGTTATTCTATTGGAAAAGAACGAGTTTTGGACAACTACCTTTCATTCTTGCCAAACTCTTTGCAGACCCCCGTGCAAGCTTTAGAACAAGATTTTGGATGTTTTCTTTCCTGGCAGAGTTTCTCCTTGCAAGATATGGTGGAAAAGCTTTTTGCTGAGTGTAGAGCGGCAAGACACGCAGAAGACGCAGATACGCAGCTCTCCGAAGCTAAGTGCCGGTCCCGGGCTTCTTTCGGCACAAACCGCTCTCAGGAGCTCCCTGCGCTCGCCACAATGCTCTGTGTGCGAAGAAGCCGCTTCTTCGCCTCCGGGAGAATCGGCGAGCGGCAGCTTCCCAAAGGCGAAGATGCAAGCTGCAGCACACAGGCACAGTGTGGGCAGCCTTCAGACTTAGAGAAAACAGTACTTTACCACTCTCCTGCCTTTTCCATGGTTATTCTATTGGAAAAGAACGAGTTTTGGACAACTACCTTTCATTCTTGCCAAACTCTTTGCAGACCCCCGTGCAAGCTTTAGAACAAGATTTTGGATGTTTTCTTTCCTGGCAGAGTTTCTCCTTGCAAGATATGGTGGAAAAGCTTTTGGCTGAGTGTAGAGCGGCAAGACACGCAGAAGACGCAGATACGCAGCTCTCCGAAGCTAAGTGCCGGTCCCGGGCTTCTTTCGGCACAAACCGCTCTCAGGAGCTCCCTGCGCTCGCCACAATGCTCTGTGTGCGAAGAAGCCGCTTCTTCGCCTGCGGGAGAATCGGCGAGCGGCAGCTTCCCAAAGGCGAAGATGCAAGCTGCGGCACACAGGCACAGTGTGGGCAGCCTTCAGACTTAGAGAAAACAGTACTTTACCACTCTCCTGCCTTTTCCATGGTTATTCTATTGGAAAAGAACGAGTTTTGGACAACTACCTTTCATTCTTGCCAAACTCTTTGCAGACCCCCGTGCAAGCTTTAGAACAAGATTTTGGATGTTTCTTTCCTGGCAGAGTTTCTCCTTGCAAGATATGGTGGAAAAGCTTTTTGCTGAGTGTAGAGCGGCAAGACACGCAGAAGACGCAGATACGCAGCTCTCCGAAGCTAAGTGCCGGTCCCGGGCTTCTTTCGGCACAAACCGCTCTCAGGAGCTCCCTGCGCTCGCCACAATGCTCTGTGTGCGAAGAAGCCGCTTCTTCGCCTCCGGGAGAATCGGCGAGCGGCAGCTTCCCAAAGGCGAAGATGCAAGCTGCAGCACACAGGCACAGTGTGGGCAGCCTTCAGACTTAGAGAAAACAGTACTTTACCACTCTCCTGCCTTTTCCATGGTTATTCTATTGGAAAAGAACGAGTTTTGGACAACTACCTTTCATTCTTGCCAAACTCTTTGCAGACCCCCGTGCAAGCTTTAGAACAAGATTTTGGATGTTTTCTTTCCTGGCAGAGTTCTCCTTGCAAGATATGGTGGAAAAGCTTTTTGCTGAGTGTAGAGCGGCAAGACACGCAGAAGACGCAGATACGCAGCTCTCCGAAGCTAAGTGCCGGTCCTGGGCTTCTTTCGGCACAAACCGCTCTCAGGAGCTCCCTGCGCTCGCCACAATGCTCTGTGTGCGAAGAAGCCGCTTCTTCGCCTGCGGGAGAATCGGCGAGCGGCAGCTTCCCAAAGGCGAAGATGCAAGCTGCGGCGCACACAGGCACAGTGTGGGCAGCCTTCAGACTTAGAGAAAACAGTACTTTACCACTCTCCTGCCTTTTCCATGGTTATTCTATTGGAAAAGAACGAGTTTTGGACAACTACCTTTCATTCTTGCCAAACTCTTTGCAGACCCCCGTGCAAGCTTTAGAACAAGATTTTGGATGTTTTCTTTCCTGGCAGAGTTTCTCCTTGCAAGATATGGTGGAAAAGCTTTTGGCTGAGTGTAGAGCGGCAAGACACGCAGAAGACACAGATACGCAGCTCTCCGAAGCTAAGTGCCGGTCCCGGGCTTCTTTCGGCACAAACCGCTCTCAGGAGCTCCCTGCGCTCGCCACAATGCTCTGTGTGCGAAGAAGCCGCTTCTTCGCCTCCGGGAGAATCGGCGAGCGGCAGCTTCCCAAAGGCGAAGATGCAAGCTGCGGCACACAGGCACAGTGTGGGCAGCCTTCAGACTTAGAGAAAACAGTACTTTACCACTCTCCTGCCTTTTCCATGGTTATTCTATTGGAAAAGAACGAGTTTTGGACAACTACCTTTCATTCTTGCCAAACTCTTTGCAGACCTCCGTGCAAGCTTTAGAACAAGATTTTGGATGTTTTCTTTCCTGGCAGAGTTTCTCCTTGCAAGATATGGTGGAAAAGCTTTTTGCTGAGTGTAGAGCGGCAAGACACGCAGAAGACGCAGATACGCAGCTCTCCGAAGCTAAGTGCCGGTCCCGGGCTTCTTTCGGCACAAACCGCTCTCAGGAGCTCCCTGCGCTCGCCACAATGCTCTGTGTGCGAAGAAGCCGCTTCTTCGCCTCCGGGAGAATCGGCGAGCGGCAGCTTCCCAAAGGCGAAGATGCAAGCTGCGGCACACAGGCACAGTGTGGGCAGCCTTCAGACTTAGAGAAAACAGTACTTTACCACTCTCCTGCCTTTTCCATGGTTATTCTATTGGAAAAGAACGAGTTTTGGACAACTACCTTTCATTCTTGCCAAACTCTTTGCAGACCCCCGTGCAAGCTTTAGAACAAGATTTTGGATGTTTTCTTTCCTGGCAGAGTTTCTCCTTGCAAGATATGGTGGAAAAGTTTTTGCTGAGTGTAGAGTGGCAAGACACGCAGAAGACGCAGATACACAGCTCTCCGAAGCTAAGTGCCGGTCCCGGGCTTCTTTCGGCACAAACCGCTCTCAGGAGCTCCCTGCGCTCGCCACAATGCTCTGTGTGCGAAGAAGCCGCTTCTTCGCCTCCGGGAGAATCGGCGAGCGGCAGCTTCCCAAAGGCGAAGATGCAAGCTGCAGCACACAGGCACAGTGTGGGCAGCCTTCAGACTTAGAGAAAACAGTACTTTACCACTCTCCTGCCTTTTCCATGGTTATTCTATTGGAAAAGAACGAGTTTTGGACAACTACCTTTCATTCTTGCCAAACTCTTTGCAGACCCCCGTGCAAGCTTTAGAACAAGATTTTGGATGTTTTCTTTCCTGGCAGAGTTTCTCCTTGCAAGATATGGTGGAAAAGCTTTTTGCTGAGTGTAGAGCGGCAAGACACGCAGAAGACGCAGATACGCAGCTCTCCGAAGCTAAGTGCCGGTCCCGGGCTCCTTTCGGCACAAACCGCTCTCAGCAGCTCCCTGCGCTCGCCACAATGCTCTGTGTGCGAAGAAGCCGCTTCTTCGCCTCCGGGAGAATTGGCGAGCGGCAGCTTCCCAAAGGCGAAGATGCAAGCTGCGGCACACAGGCACAGTGTAGGCAGCCTTCAGACTTAGAGAAAACAGTACTTTACCACTCTCCTGCCTTTTCCATGGTTATTCTATTGGAAAAGAACGAGTTTTGGACAACTACCTTTCATTCTTGCCAAACTCTTTGCAGACCCCCGTGCAAGCTTTAGAACAAGATTTTGGATGTTTTCTTTCCTGGCAGAGTTTCTCCTTGCAAGATATGGTGGAAAAGCTTTTTGCTGAGTGTAGAGCGGCAAGACACGCAGAAGACGCAGATACGCAGCTCTCCGAAGCTAAGTGCCGGTCCCGGGCTCCTTTCGGCACAAACCGCTCTCAGCAGCTCCCTGCGCTCGCCACAATGCTCTGTGTGCGAAGAAGCCGCTTCTTCGCCTGCGGGAGAATCAGCGAGCCGCAGCTTCCCAAAGGCGAAGATGCAAGCTGCGGCACACAGGCACAGTGTGGGCAGCCTTCAGACTTAGAGAAAACAGTACTTTACCACTCTCCTGCCTTATCCATGGTTATTCTATTGGAAAAGAACGAGTTTTGGACAACTACCTTTCATTCTTGCCAAACTCTTTGCAGACCCCCGTGCAAGCTTTAGAACAAGATTTTGGATGTTTTCTTTCCTGGCAGAGTTTCTCCTTGCAAGATATGGTGGAAAAGTTTTTGCTGAGTGTAGAGCGGCAAGACACGCAGAAGACGCAGATACGCAGCTCTCCGAAGCTAAGTGCCGGTCCCGGGCTTCTTTCGGCACAAACCGCTCTCAGGAGCTCCCTGCGCTCGCCACAATGCTCTGTGTGCGAAGAAGCCGCTTCTTCGCCTCCGGGAGAATCGGCGAGCGGCAGCTTCCCAAAGGCGAAGATGCAAGCTGCAGCACGCAGGCACAGTGTGGGCAGCCTTCAGACTTAGAGAAAACAGTACTTTACCACTCTCCTGCCTTTTCCATGGTTATTCTATTGGAAAAGAACGAGTTTTGGACAACTACCTTTCATTCTTGCCAAACTCTTTGCAGACCCCCGTGCAAGCTTTAGAACCAGATTTTGGATGTTTTCTTTCCTGGCAGAGTTTCTCCTTGCAAGATATGGTGGAAAAGCTTTTTGCTGAGTGTAGAGCGGCAAGACACGCAGAAGACGCAGATACGCAGCTCTCCCGAAGCTAAGTGCCGGTCCCGGGCTTCTTTCGGCACAAACCGCTCTCAGGAGCTCCCTGCGCTCGCCACAATGCTCTGTGTGCGAAGAAGCCGCTTCTTCGCCTCGGGAGAATCGGCGAGCGGCAGCTTCCCAAAGGCGAAGATGCAAGCTGCGGCACACAGGCACAGTGTGGGCAGCCTTCAGACTTAGAGAAAACAGTACTTTACCACTCTCCTGCCTTTTCCATGGTTATTCTATTGGAAAAGAACGAGTTTTGGACAACTACCTTTCATTCTTGCCAAACTCTTTGCAGACCCCCGTGCAAGCTTTAGAACAAGATTTTGGATGTTTTCTTTCCTGGCAGAGTTTCTCCTTGCAAGATATGGTGGAAAAGCTTTTGGCTGAGTGTAGAGCGGCAAGACACGCAGAAGACACAGATACGCAGCTCTCCGAAGCTAAGTGCTGGTCCCGGGCTTCTTTCGGCACAAACCGCTCTCAGGAGCTCCCTGCGCTCGCCACAATGCTCTGTGTGCGAAGAAGCCGCTTCTTCGCCTCCGGGAGAATCGGCGAGCGGCAGCTTCCCAAAGGCGAAGATGCAAGCTGCGGCACACAGGCACAGTGTGGGCAGCCTTCAGACTTAGAGAAAACAGTACTTTACCACTCTCCTGCCTTTTCCATGGTTATTCTATTGGAAAAGAACGAGTTTTGGACAACTACCTTTCATTCTTGCCAAACTCTTTGCAGACCCCCGTGCAAGCTTTAGAACAAGATTTTGGATGTTTTCTTTCCTGGCAGAGTTTCTCCTTGCAAGATATGGTGGAAAAGCTTTTTGGCTGAGTGTAGAGCGGCAAGACACGCAGAAGACACAGATACGCAGCTCTCCGAAGCTAAGTGCCGGTCCCGGGCTTCTTTCGGCACAAACCGCTCTCAGGAGCTCCCTGCGCTCGCCACAATGCTCTGTGTGCGAAGAAGCCGCTTCTTCGCCTCCGGGAGAATCGGCGAGCGGCAGCTTCCCAAAGGCGAAGATGCAAGCTGCGGCACACAGGCACAGTGTGGGCAGCCTTCAGACTTAGAGAAAACAGTACTTTACCACTCTCCTGCCTTTTCCATGGTTATTCTATTGGAAAAGAACGAGTTTTGGACAACTACCTTTCATTCTTGCCAAACTCTTTGCAGACCTCCGTGCAAGCTTTAGAACAAGATTTTGGATGTTTTCTTTCCTGGCAGAGTTTCTCCTTGCAAGATATGGTGGAAAAGCTTTTTGCTGAGTGTAGAGCGGCAAGACACGCAGAAGACGCAGATACGCAGCTCTCCGAAGCTAAGTGCCGGTCCCGGGCTTCTTTCGGCACAAACCGCTCTCAGGAGCTCCCTGCGCTCGCCACAATGCTCTGTGTGCGAAGAAGCCGCTTCTTCGCCTCCGGGAGAATCGGCGAGCGGCAGCTTGCCAAAGGCGAAGATGCAAGCTGCGGCACACAGGCACAGTGTGGGCAGCCTTCAGACTTAGAGAAAACAGTACTTTACCACTCTCCTGCCTTTTCCATGGTTATTCTATTGGAAAAGAACGAGTTTTGGACAACTACCTTTCATTCTTGCCAAACTCTTTGCAGACCCCCGTGCAAGCTTTAGAACAAGATTTTGGATGTTTTCTTTCCTGGCAGAGTTTCTCCTTGCAAGATATGGTGGAAAAGTTTTTGCTGAGTGTAGAGCGGCAAGACACGCAGAAGACGCAGATACGCAGCTCTCCGAAGCTAAGTGCCGGTCCCGGGCTTCTTTCGGCACAAACCGCTCTCAGGAGCTCCCTGCGCTCGCCACAATGCTCTGTGTGCGAAGAAGCCGCTTCTTCGCCTCCGGGAGAATCGGCGAGCGGCAGCTTCCCAAAGGCGAAGATGCAAGCTGCAGCACACAGGCACAGTGTGGGCAGCCTTCAGACTTAGAGAAAACAGTACTTTACCACTCTCCTGCCTTTTCCATGGTTATTCTATTGGAAAAGAACGAGTTTTGGACAACTACCTTTCATTCTTGCCAAACTCTTTGCAGACCCCCGTGCAAGCTTTAGAACAAGATTTTGGATGTTTTCTTTCCTGGCAGAGTTTCTCCTTGCAAGATATGGTGGAAAAGTTTTGCTGAGTGTAGAGCGGCAAGACACGCAGAAGACGCAGATACGCAGCTCTCCGAAGCTAAGTGCCGGTCCCGGGCTCCTTTCGGCACAAACCGCTCTCAGCAGCTCCCTGCGCTCGCCACAATGCTCTGTGTGCGAAGAAGCCGCTTCTTCGCCTCCGGGAGAATCGGCGAGCGGCAGCTTGCCAAAGGCGAAGATGCAAGCTGCAGCACACAGGCACAGTGTGGGCAGCCTTCAGACTTAGAGAAAACAGTACTTTACCACTCTCCTGCCTTTTCCATGGTTATTCTATTGGAAAAGAACGAGTTTTGGACAACTACCTTTCATTCTTGCCAAACTCTTTGCAGACCCCCGTGCAAGCTTTAGAACAAGATTTTGGATGTTTTCTTTCCTGGCAGAGTTTCTCCTTGCAAGATATGGTGGAAAAGTTTTTGCTGAGTGTAGAGCGGCAAGACACGCAGAAGACGCAGATACGCAGCTCTCCGAAGCTAAGTGCCGGTCCCGGGCTTCTTTCGGCACAAACCGCTCTCAGGAGCTCCCTGCGCTCGCCACAATGCTCTGTGTGCGAAGAAGCCGCTTCTTCGCCTCCGGGAGAATCGGCGAGCGGCAGCTTCCCAAAGGCGAAGATGCAAGCTGCAGCACGCAGGCACAGTGTGGGCAGCCTTCAGACTTAGAGAAAACAGTACTTTACCACTCTCCTGCCTTTTCCATGGTTATTCTATTGGAAAAGAACGAGTTTTGGACAACTACCTTTCATTCTTGCCAAACTCTTTGCAGACCCCCGTGCAAGCTTTAGAACCAGATTTTGGATGTTTTCTTTCCTGGCAGAGTTTCTCCTTGCAAGATATGGTGGAAAAGCTTTTTGCTGAGTGTAGAGCGGCAAGACACGCAGAAGACGCAGATACGCAGCTCTCCGAAGCTAAGTGCCGGTCCCGGGCTTCTTTCGGCACAAACCGCTCTCAGGAGCTCCCTGCGCTCGCCACAATGCTCTGTGTGCGAAGAAGCCGCTTCTTCGCCTCCGGGAGAATCGGCGAGCGGCAGCTTCCCAAAGGCGAAGATGCAAGCTGCGGCACACAGGCACAGTGTGGGCAGCCTTCAGACTTAGAGAAAACAGTACTTTACCACTCTCCTGCCTTTTCCATGGTTATTCTATTGGAAAAGAACGAGTTTTGGACAACTACCTTTCATTCTTGCCAAACTCTTTGCAGACCCCCGTGCAAGCTTTAGAACAAGATTTTGGATGTTTTCTTTCCTGGCAGAGTTTCTCCTTGCAAGATATGGTGGAAAAGCTTTTGGCTGAGTGTAGAGCGGCAAGACACGCAGAAGACACAGATACGCAGCTCTCCGAAGCTAAGTGCCGGTCCCGGGCTTCTTTCGGCACAAACCGCTCTCAGGAGCTCCCTGCGCTCGCCACAATGCTCTGTGTGCGAAGAAGCCGCTTCTTCGCCTCCGGGAGAATCGGCGAGCGGCAGCTTCCCAAAGGCGAAGATGCAAGCTGCGGCACACAGGCACAGTGTGGGCAGCCTTCAGACTTAGAGAAAACAGTACTTTACCACTCTCCTGCCTTTTCCATGGTTATTCTATTGGAAAAGAACGAGTTTTGGACAACTACCTTTCATTCTTGCCAAACTCTTTGCAGACCCCCGTGCAAGCTTTAGAACAAGATTTTGGATGTTTTCTTTCCTGGCAGAGTTTCTCCTTGCAAGATATGGTGGAAAAGCTTTTGGCTGAGTGTAGAGCGGCAAGACACGCAGAAGACACAGATACGCAGCTCTCCGAAGCTAAGTGCCGGTCCCGGGCTTCTTTCGGCACAAACCGCTCTCAGGAGCTCCCTGCGCTCGCCACAATGCTCTGTGTGCGAAGAAGCCGCTTCTTCGCCTCCGGGAGAATCGGCGAGCGGCAGCTTCCCAAAGGCGAAGATGCAAGCTGCGGCACACAGGCACAGTGTGGGCAGCCTTCAGACTTAGAGAAAACAGTACTTTACCACTCTCCTGCCTTTTCCATGGTTATTCTATTGGAAAAGAACGAGTTTTGGACAACTACCTTTCATTCTTGCCAAACTCTTTGCAGACCTCCGTGCAAGCTTTAGAACAAGATTTTGGATGTTTTCTTTCCTGGCAGAGTTTCTCCTTGCAAGATATGGTGGAAAAGCTTTTTGCTGAGTGTAGAGCGGCAAGACACGCAGAAGACGCAGATACGCAGCTCTCCGAAGCTAAGTGCCGGGTCCCGGGCTTCTTTCGGCACAAACCGCTCTCAGGAGCTCCCTGCGCTCGCCACAATGCTCTGTGTGCGAAGAAGCCGCTTCTTCGCCTCGAGAATCGGCGAGCGGCAGCTTCCCAAAGGCGAAGATGCAAGCTGCACCACACAGGCACAGTGTGGGCAGCCTTCAGACTTAGAGAAAACAGTACTTTACCACTCTCCTGCCTTTTCCATGGTTATTCTATTGGAAAAGAACGAGTTTTGGACAACTACCTTTCATTCTTGCCAAACTCTTTGCAGACCTCCGTGCAAGCTTTAGAACAAGATTTTGGATGTTTTCTTTCCTGGCAGAGTTTCTCTTTGCAAGATATGGTGGAAAAGTTTTTGCTGAGTGTAGAGTGGCAAGACACGCAGAAGACGCAGATACGCAGCTCTCCGAAGCTAAGTGCCGGTCCCGGGCTTCTTTCGGCACAAACCGCTCTCAGGAGCTCCCTGCGCTCGCCACAATGCTCTGTGTGCGAAGAAGCCGCTTCTTCGCCTCCGGGAGAATCGGCGAGCGGCAGCTTCCCAAAGGCGAAGATGCAAGCCGCACCACACAGGCACAGTGTGGGCAGCCTTCAGACTTAGAGAAAACAGTACTTTACCACTCTCCTGCCTTTTCCATGGTTATTCTATTGGAAAAGAACGAGTTTTGGACAACTACCTTTCATTCTTGCCAAACTCTTTGCAGACCTCCGTGCAAGCTTTAGAACAAGATTTTGGATGTTTTCTTTCCTGGCAGAGTTTCTCTTTGCAAGATATGCTGGAAAAGCTTTTTGCTGAGTGTAGAGCGGCAAGACATGCAGAAGACGCAGATACGCAGCTCTCCGAAGCTAAGTGCCGGTCCCGGGCTTCTTTCGGCACAAACCGCTCTCAGGAGCTCCCTGCGCTCGCCACAATGCTCTGTGTGCGAAGAAGCCGCTTCTTCGCCTCCGGGAGAATCGGCGAGCGGCAGCTTCCCAAAGGCGAAGATGCAAGCCGCACCACACAGGCACAGTGTGGGCAGCCTTCAGACTTAGAGAAAACAGTACTTTACCACTCTCCTGCCTTTTCCATGGTTATTATATTGGAAAAGAACGAGTTTTGGACAACTACCTTTCATTCTTGCCAAACTCTTTGCAGACCTCCGTGCACGCTTTAGAACAAGATTTTGGATGTTTTCTTTCCTGGCAGAGTTTCTCTTTGCAAGATATGCTGGAAAAGCTTTTTGCTGAGTGTAGAGTGGAAGACACGCAGAAGACGCAGATACGCAGCTCTCCGAAGCTAAGTGCCGGTCCCGGGCTTCTTTCGGCACAAACCGCTCTCAGGAGCTCCCTGCGCTCGCCACAATGCTCTGTGTGCGAAGAAGCCGCTTCTTCGCCTGCGGGAGAATCGGCGAGCGGCAGCTTCCCAAAGGCAAAGATGCAAGCCGCACCATGCAGGCACAGTGTGGGCAGCCTTCAGACTTAGAGAAAACAGTACTTTACCACTCTCCTGCCTTTTCCATTGTTATTCTATTGGAAAAGAACGAGTTTTGGACAACTACCTTTCATTCTTGCCAAACTCTTTGCAGACCTCCGTGCAATCTTTAGAACAAGATTTTGGATGTTTTCTTTCCTGGCAGAGTTTCTCTTTGCAAGATATGCTGGAAAAGCTTTTTGCTGAGTGTAGAGCGGCAAGACACGCAGAAGACGCAGATACGCAGCTCTCCGAAGCTAAGTGCCGGTCCCGGGCTTCTTTCGGCACAAACCGCTCTCAGGAGCTCCCTGCGCTCGCCACAATGCTCTGTGTGCGAAGAAGCCGCTTCTTCGCCTCCGGGAGAATCGGCGAGCGGCAGCTTCCCAAAGGCGAAGATGCCAGCCGCACCACACAGGCACAGTGTGGGCAGCCTTCAGACTTAGAGAAAACAGTACTTTACCACTCTCCTGCCTTTTCCATGGTTATTATATTGGAAAAGAACGAGTTTTGGACAACTACCTTTCATTCTTGCCAAACTCTTTGCAGACCTCCGTGCAAGCTTTAGAACAAGATTTTGGATGTTTTTTTCCTGGCAGAGTTTCTCTTTGCAAGATATGGTGGAAAAGCTTTTTGCTGAGTGTAGAGCGGCAAGACACGCAGAAGACGCAGATACGCAGCTCTCCGAAGCTAAGTGCCGGTCCCGGGCTTCTTTCGGCACAAACCGCTCTCAGGAGCTCCCTGCGCTCACCACAATGCTCTGTGTGCGAAGAAGCCGCTTCTTCGCCTGCGGGAGAATCGGCGAGCGGCAGCTTCCCAAAGGCGAAGATGCAAGCCGCACCACACAGGCACAGTGTGGGCAGCCTTCAGACTTAGAGAAAACAGTACTTTACCACTCTCCTGCCTTTTCCATGGTTATTCTATTGGAAAAGAACGAGTTTTGGACAACTACCTTTCATTCTTGCCAAACTCTTTGCAGACCTCCGTGCACGCTTCAGAACAAGATTTTGGATGTTTTCTTTCCTGGCAGAGTTTCTCTTTGCAAGATATGCTGGAAAAGCTTTTTGCTGAGTGTAGAGTGGAAGACACGCAGAAGACGCAGATACGCAGCTCTCCGAAGCTAAGTGCCGGTCCCGGGCTTCTTTCGGCACAAACCGCTCTCAGGAGCTCCCTGCGCTCGCCACAATGCTCTGTGTGCGAAGAAGCCGCTTCTTCGCCTGCGGGAGAATCGGCGAGCGGCAGCTTCCCAAAGGCGAAGATGCAAGCCGCACCACACAGGCACAGTGTGGGCAGCCTTCAGACTTAGAGAAAACAGAATTTTGCCACTCTCCTGCCTTTTCCATGGTTATTATATTGGAAAAGAACGAGTTTTGGACAACTACCTTTCATTCTTGCCAAACTCTTTGCAGACCTCCGTGCAAGCTTTAGAACAAGATTTTGGATGTTTTCTTTCCTGGCAGAGTTTCTCTTTGCAAGATATGGTGGAAAAGCTTTTTGCTGAGTGTAGAGCGGCAAGACACGCAGAAGACGCAGATATGCAGCTCTCCGAAGCTAAGTGCCGGTCCCGGGCTTCTTTCGGCACAAACCGCTCTCAGGAGCTCCCTGCGCTCGCCACAATGCTCTGTGTGCGAAGAAGCCGCTTCTTCGCCTCCGGGAGAATCGGCGAGCGGCAGCTTCCCAAAGGCGAAGATGCAAGCCGCACCATGCAGGCACAGTGTGGGCAGCCTTCAGACTTAGAGAAAACAGTACTTTACCACTCTCCTGCCTTTTCCATGGTTATTCTATTGGAAAAGAACGAGTTTTGGACAACTACCTTTCATTCTTGCCAAACTCTTTGCAGACCTCCGTGCAAGCTTTAGAACAAGATTTTGGATGTTTTCTTTCCTGGCAGAGTTTCTCTTTGCAAGATATGGTGGAAAAGCTTTTTGCTGAGTGTAGAGCGGCAAGACACGCAGAAGACGCAGATACGCAGCTCTCCGAAGCTAAGTGCCGGTCCCGGGCTTCTTTCGGCACAAACCGCTCTCAGGAGCTCCCTGCGCTCGCCACAATGCTCTGTGTGCGAAGAAGCCGCTTCTTCGCCTCCGGGAGAATCGGCAAGCGGCAGCTTCCCAAAGGCGAAGATGCAAGCCGCACCATGCAGGCACAGTGTGGGCAGCATTCAGACTTAGAGAAAACAGTACTTTACCACTCTCCTGCCTTTTCCATGGTTATTATATTGGAAAAGAACGAGTTTTGGACAACTACCTTTCATTCTTGCCAAACTCTTTGCAGACCTCCGTGCAAGCTTTAGAACAAGATTTTGGATGTTTTCTTTCCTGGCAGAGTTTCTCTTTGCAAGATATGGTGGAAAAGCTTTTTGCTGAGTGTAGAGCGGCAAGACACGCAGAAGACGCAGATACGCAGCTCTCCGAAGCTAAGTGCCGGTCCCGGGCTTCTTTCGGCACAAACCGCTCTCAGGAGCTCCCTGCGCTCGCCACAATGCTCTGTGTGCGAAGAAGCCGCTTCTTCGCCTGCGGGAGAATCGGCGAGCGGCAGCTTCCCAAAGGCGAAGATGCAAGCTGCACCACACAGGCACAGTGTGGGCAGCCTTCAGACTTAGAGAAAACAGTACTTTACCACTCTCCTGCCTTTTCCATGGTTATTATATTGGAAAAGAACGAGTTTTGGACAACTACCTTTCATTCTTGCCAAACTCTTTGCAGACCTCCGTGCAAGCTTTAGAACAAGATTTTGGATGTTTTCTTTCCTGGCAGAGTTTCTCTTTGCAAGATATGCTGGAAAAGCTTTTTGCTGAGTGTAGAGCGGCAAGACACGCAGAAGACGCAGATACGCAGCTCTCCGAAGCTAAGTGCCGGTCCCGGGCTTCTTTCGGCACAAACCGCTCTCAGGAGCTCCCTGCGCTCGCCACAATGCTCTGTGTGCGAAGAAGCCGCTTCTTCGCCTCCGGGAGAATCGGCGAGCGGCAGCTTCCCAAAGGCGAAGATGCAAGCCGCACCATGCAGGCACAGTGTGGGCAGCCTTCAGACTTAGAGAAAACAGTACTTTACCACTCTCCTGCCTTTTCCATGGTTATTATATTGGAAAAGAACGAGTTTTGGACAACTACCTTTCATTCTTGCCAAACTCTTTGCAGACCTCCGTGCAAGCTTTAGAACAAGATTTTGGATGTTTTCTTTCCT
Organism: Molothrus aeneus; assembly: GCF_037042795.1. Classification (NCBI taxonomy): domain Eukaryota; kingdom Metazoa; phylum Chordata; class Aves; order Passeriformes; family Icteridae; genus Molothrus; species Molothrus aeneus. Next base: position 371,663 of record NW_027099227.1, read on the forward strand.
GGCAGAGTTTCTCTTTGCAAGATATGGTGGAAAAGCTTTTGCTGAGTGTAGAGTGCCAAAACACGCAGAAGACGCAGATACGCAGCTCTCCGAAGCTAAGTGCCGGTCCCGGGCTTCTTTCGGCACAAACCGCTCTCAGGAGCTCCCTGCGCTCGCCACAATGCTCTGTGTGCGAAGAAGCCGCTTCTTCGCCTCCGGGAGAATCGGCGAGCGGCAGCTTCCCAAAGGCGAAGATGCAAGCCGCACCATGCAGGCACAGTGTGGGCAGCCTTCAGACTTAGAGAAAACAGTACTTTACCACTCTCCTGCCTTTTCCATTGTTATTATATTGGAAAAGAACGAGTTTTGGACAACTACCTTTCATTCTTGCCAAACTCTTTGCAGACCTCCGTGCAAGCTTTAGAACAAGATTTTGGATGTTTTCTTTCCTGGCAGAGTTTCTCTTTGCAAGATATGGTGGAAAAGCTTTTTGCTGAGTGTAGAGCGGCAAGACACGCAGAAGACGCAGATACGCAGCTCTCCGAAGCTAAGTGCCGGTCCCGGGCTTCTTTCGGCACAAACCGCTCTCAGGAGCTCCCTGCGCTCGCCACAATGCTCTGTGTGCGAAGAAGCCGCTTCTTCGCCTCCGGGAGAATCGGCGAGCGGCAGCTTCCCAAAGGCGAAGATGCAAGCCGCACCACACAGGCACAGTGTGGGCAGCCTTCAGACTTAGAGAAAACAGTACTTTACCACTCTCCTGCCTTTTCCATGGTTATTCTATTGGAAAAGAACGAGTTTTGGACAACTACCTTTCATTCTTGCCAAACTCTTTGCAGACCTCCGTGCAATCTTTAGAACAAGATTTTGGATGTATTCTTTCCTGGCAGAGTTTCTCTTTGCAAGATATGCTGGAAAAGCTTTTTGCTGAGTGTAGAGCGGCAAGACACGCAGAAGACGCAGATACGCAGCTCTCCGAAGCTAAGTGCCGGTCCCGGGCTTCTTTCGGCACAAACCGCTCTCAGGAGCTCCCTGCGCTCGCCACAATGCTCTGTGTGCGAAGAAGCCGCTTCTTCGCCTGCGGGAGAATCGGCGAGCGGCAGCTTCCCAAAGGCGAAGATGCAAGCTGCACCACACAGGCACAGTGTGGGCAGCCTTCAGACTTAGAGAAAACAGTACTTTACCACTCTCCTGCCTTTTCCATGGTTATTCTATTGGAAAAGAACGAGTTTTGGACAACTACCTTTCATTCTTGCCAAACTCTTTGCAGACCTCCGTGCACGCTTTAGAACAAGATTTTGGATGTTTTCTTTCCTGGCAGAGTTTCTCTTTGCAAGATATGCTGGAAAAGCTTTTTGCTGAGTGTAGAGTGGAAGACATGCAGAAGACGCAGATACGCAGCTCTCCGAAGCTAAGTGCCGGTCCCGGGCTTCTTTCGGCACAAACCGCTCTCAGGAGCTCCCTGCGCTCGCCACAATGCTCTGTCTGCGAAGAAGCCGCTTCTTCGCCTGCGGGAGAATCGGCGAGCGGCAGCTTCCCAAAGGCGAAGATGCAAGCCGCACCACACAGGCACAGTGTGGGCAGCCTTCAGACTTAGAGAAAACAGAATTTTGCCACTCTCCTGCCTTTTCCATTGTTATTATATTGGAAAAGAACGAGTTTTGGACAACTACCTTTCATTCTTGCCAAACTCTTTGCAGACCTCCGTGCAAGCTTTAGAACAAGATTTTGGATGTTTTCTTTCCTGGCAGAGTTTCTCTTTGCAAGATATGGTGGAAAAGCTTTTGCTGAGTGTAGAGCGGCAAGACACGCAGAAGACGCAGATACGCAGCTCTCCGAAGCTAAGTGCCGGTCCCGGGCTTCTTTCGGCACAAACCGCTCTCAGGAGCTCCCTGCGCTCGCCACAATGCTCTGTGTGCGAAGAAGCCGCTTCTTCGCCTGCGGGAGAATCGGCGAGCGGCAGCTTCCCAAAGGCGAAGATGCAAGCCGCACCATGCAGGCACAGTGTGGGCAGCCTTCAGACTTAGAGAAAACAGTACTTTACCACTCTCCTGCCTTTTCCATGGTTATTATATTGGAAAAGAACGAGTTTTGGACAACTACCTTTCATTCTTGCCAAACTCTTTGCAGACCTCCGTGCAAGCTTTAGAACAAGATTTTGGATGTTTTCTTTCCTGGCAGAGTTTCTCTTTGCAAGATATGGTGGAAAAGCTTTTTGCTGAGTGTAGAGTGGCAAGACATGCAGAAGACGCAGATACGCAGCTCTCCGAAGCTAAGTGCCGGTCCCGGGCTTCTTTCGGCACAAACCGCTCTCAGGAGCTCCCTGCGCTCGCCACAATGCTCTGTGTGCGAAGAAGCCGCTTCTTCGCCTCCGGGAGAATCGGCGAGCGGCAGCTTCCCAAAGGCAAAGATGCAAGCCGCACCATGCAGGCACTGTGTGGTCAGCATTCAGACTTAGAGAAAACAGTACTTTACCACTCTCCTGCCTTTTCCATGGTTATTCTATTGGAAAAGAACGAGTTTTGGACAACTACCTTTCATTCTTGCCAAACTCTTTGCAGACCTCCGTGCAAGCTTTAGAACAAGATTTTGGATGTTTTCTTTCCTGGCAGAGTTTCTCTTTGCAAGATATGGTGGAAAAGCTTTTTGCTGAGTGTAGAGCGGCAAGACACGCAGAAGACGCAGATACGCAGCTCTCCGAAGCTAAGTGCCGGTCCCGGGCTTCTTTCGGCACAAACCGCTCTCAGGAGCTCCCTGCGCTCGCCACAATGCTCTGTGTGCGAAGAAGCCGCTTCTTCGCCTCCGGGAGAATCGGCGAGCGGCAGCTTCCCAAAGGCGAAGATGCAAGCCGCACCATGCAGGCACAGTGTGGGCAGCCTTCAGACTTAGAGAAAACAGTACTTTACCACTCTCCTGCCTTTTCCATGGTTATTATATTGGAAAAGAACGAGTTTTGGACAACTACCTTTCATTCTTGCCAAACTCTTTGCAGACCTCCGTGCAAGCTTTAGAACAAGATTTTGGATGTTTTCTTTCCTGGCAGAGTTTCTCTTTGCAAGATATGCTGGAAAAGCTTTTTGCTGAGTGTAGAGCGGCAAGACACGCAGAAGACGCAGATACGCAGCTCTCCGAAGCTAAGTGCCGGTCCCGGGCTTCTTTCGGCACAAACCGCTCTCAGGAGCTCCCTGCGCTCGCCACAATGCTCTGTGTGCGAAGAAGCCGCTTCTTCGCCTCCGGGAGAATCGGCGAGCGGCAGCTTCCCAAAGGCGAAGATGCAAGCCGCACCATGCAGGCACAGTGTGGGCAGCCTTCAGACTTAGAGAAAACAGTACTTTACCACTCTCCTGCCTTTTCCATGGTTATTATATTGGAAAAGAACGAGTTTTGGACAACTACCTTTCATTCTTGCCAAACTCTTTGCAGACCTCCGTGCAAGCTTTAGAACAAGATTTTGGATGTTTTCTTTCCTGGCAGAGTTTCTCTTTGCAAGATATGGTGGAAAAGCTTTTTGCTGAGTGTAGAGCGGCAAGACACGCAGAAGACGCAGATACGCAGCTCTCCGAAGCTAAGTGCCGGTCCCGGGCTTCTTTCGGCACAAACCGCTCTCAGGAGCTCCCTGCGCTCGCCACAATGCTCTGTGTGCGAAGAAGCCGCTTCTTCGCCTCCGGGAGAATCGGCAAGCGGCAGCTTCCCAAAGGCGAAGATGCAAGCCGCACCATGCAGGCACAGTGTGGGCAGCATTCAGACTTAGAGAAAACAGTACTTTACCACTCTCCTGCCTTTTCCATGGTTATTATATTGGAAAAGAACGAGTTTTGGACAACTACCTTTCATTCTTGCCAAACTCTTTGCAGACCTCCGTGCAAGCTTTAGAACAAGATTTTGGATGTTTTCTTTCCTGGCAGAGTTTCTCTTTGCAAGATATGGTGGAAAAGCTTTTTGCTGAGTGTAGAGCGGCAAGACACGCAGAAGACGCAGATACGCAGCTCTCCGAAGCTAAGTGCCGGTCCCGGGCTTCTTTCGGCACAAACCGCTCTCAGGAGCTCCCTGCGCTCGCCACAATGCTCTGTGTGCGAAGAAGCCGCTTCTTCGCCTCCGGGAGAATCGGCGAGCGGCAGCTTCCCAAAGGCGAAGATGCAAGCTGCACCACACAGGCACAGTGTGGGCAGCCTTCAGACTTAGAGAAAACAGTACTTTACCACTCTCCTGCCTTTTCCATGGTTATTATATTGGAAAAGAACGAGTTTTGGACAACTACCTTTCATTCTTGCCAAACTCTTTGCAGACCTCCGTGCAAGCTTTAGAACAAGATTTTGGATGTTTTCTTTCCTGGCAGAGTTTCTCTTTGCAAGATATGCTGGAAAAGCTTTTTGCTGAGTGTAGAGCGGCAAGACACGCAGAAGACGCAGATACGCAGCTCTCCGAAGCTAAGTGCCGGTCCCGGGCTTCTTTCGGCACAAACCGCTCTCAGGAGCTCCCTGCGCTCGCCACAATGCTCTGTGTGCGAAGAAGCCGCTTCTTCGCCTCCGGGAGAATCGGCGAGCGGCAGCTTCCCAAAGGCGAAGATGCAAGCCGCACCATGCAGGCACAGTGTGGGCAGCCTTCAGACTTAGAGAAAACAGTACTTTACCACTCTCCTGCCTTTTCCATGGTTATTATATTGGAAAAGAACGAGTTTTGGACAACTACCTTTCATTCTTGCCAAACTCTTTGCAGACCTCCGTGCAAGCTTTAGAACAAGATTTTGGATGTTTTCTTTCCTGGCAGAGTTTCTCTTTGCAAGATATGCTGGAAAAGCTTTTGCTGAGTGTAGAGTGCCAAAACACGCAGAAGACGCAGATACGCAGCTCTCCGAAGCTAAGTGCCGGTCCCGGGCTTCTTTCGGCACAAACCGCTCTCAGGAGCTCCCTGCGCTCGCCACAATGCTCTGTGTGCGAAGAAGCCGCTTCTTCGCCTCCGGGAGAATCGGCGAGCGGCAGCTTCCCAAAGGCGAAGATGCAAGCCGCACCATGCAGGCACAGTGTGGGCAGCATTCAGACTTAGAGAAAACAGTACTTTACCACTCTCCTGCCTTTTCCATTGTTATTATATTGGAAAAGAACGAGTTTTGGACAACTACCTTTCATTCTTGCCAAACTCTTTGCAGACCTCCGTGCAAGCTTTAGAACAAGATTTTGGATGTTTTCTTTCCTGGCAGAGTTTCTCTTTGCAAGATATGGTGGAAAAGCTTTTTGCTGAGTGTAGAGCGGCAAGACACGCAGAAGACGCAGATACGCACCTCTCCGAAGCTAAGTGCCGGTCCCGGGCTTCTTTCGGCACAAACCGCTCTCAGGAGCTCCCTGCGCTCGCCACAATGCTCTGTGTGCGAAGAAGCCGCTTCTTCGCCTCCGGGAGAATCGGCGAGCGGCAGCTTCCCAAAGGCGAAGATGCAAGCCGCACCACACAGGCACAGTGTGGGCAGCCTTCAGACTTAGAGAAAACAGTACTTTACCACTCTCCTGCCTTTTCCATGGTTATTCTATTGGAAAAGAACGAGTTTTGGACAACTACCTTTCATTCTTGCCAAACTCTTTGCAGACCTCCGTGCAATCTTTAGAACAAGATTTTGGATGTATTCTTTCCTGGCAGAGTTTCTCTTTGCAAGATATGCTGGAAAAGCTTTTTGCTGAGTGTAGAGCGGCAAGACACGCAGAAGACGCAGATACGCAGCTCTCCGAAGCTAAGTGCCGGTCCCGGGCTTCTTTCGGCACAAACCGCTCTCAGGAGCTCCCTGCGCTCGCCACAATGCTCTGTGTGCGAAGAAGCCGCTTCTTCGCCTGCGGGAGAATCGGCGAGCGGCAGCTTCCCAAAGGCGAAGATGCAAGCTGCACCACACAGGCACAGTGTGGGCAGCCTTCAGACTTAGAGAAAACAGTACTTTACCACTCTCCTGCCTTTTCCATGGTTATTCTATTGGAAAAGAACGAGTTTTGGACAACTACCTTTCATTCTTGCCAAACTCTTTGCAGACCTCCGTGCACGCTTTAGAACAAGATTTTGGATGTTTTCTTTCCTGGCAGAGTTTCTCTTTGCAAGATATGCTGGAAAAGCTTTTTGCTGAGTGTAGAGTGGAAGACACGCAGAAGACGCAGATACGCAGCTCTCCGAAGCTAAGTGCCGGTCCCGGGCTTCTTTCGGCACAAACCGCTCTCAGGAGCTCCCTGCGCTCGCCACAATGCTCTGTGTGCGAAGAAGCCGCTTCTTCGCCTGCGGGAGAATCGGCGAGCGGCAGCTTCCCAAAGGCGAAGATGCAAGCCGCACCACACAGGCACAGTGTGGGCAGCCTTCAGACTTAGAGAAAACAGAATTTTGCCACTCTCCTGCCTTTTCCATTGTTATTATATTGGAAAAGAACGAGTTTTGGACAACTACCTTTCATTCTTGCCAAACTCTTTGCAGACCTCCGTGCAAGCTTTAGAACAAGATTTTGGATGTTTTCTTTCCTGGCAGAGTTTCTCTTTGCAAGATATGGTGGAAAAGCTTTTTGCTGAGTGTAGAGCGGCAAGACACGCAGAAGACGCAGATACGCAGCTCTCCGAAGCTAAGTGCCGGTCCCGGGCTTCTTTCGGCACAAACCGCTCTCAGGAGCTCCCTGCGCTCGCCACAATGCTCTGTGTGCGAAGAAGCCGCTTCTTCGCCTGCGGGAGAATCGGCGAGCGGCAGCTTCCCAAAGGCGAAGATGCAAGCCGCACCATGCAGGCACAGTGTGGGCAGCCTTCAGACTTAGAGAAAACAGTACTTTACCACTCTCCTGCCTTTTCCATGGTTATTATATTGGAAAAGAACGAGTTTTGGACAACTACCTTTCATTCTTGCCAAACTCTTTGCAGACCTCCGTGCAAGCTTTAGAACAAGATTTTGGATGTTTTCTTTCCTGGCAGAGTTTCTCTTTGCAAGATATGGTGGAAAAGCTTTTTGCTGAGTGTAGAGTGGCAAGACATGCAGAAGAGGCAGATACGCAGCTCTCCGAAGCTAAGTGCCGGTCCCGGGCTTCTTTCGGCACAAACCGCTCTCAGGAGCTCCCTGCGCTCGCCACAATGCTCTGTGTGCGAAGAAGCCGCTTCTTCGCCTCCGGGAGAATCGGCGAGCGGCAGCTTCCCAAAGGCAAAGATGCAAGCCGCACCATGCAGGCACTGTGTGGTCAGCATTCAGACTTAGAGAAAACAGTACTTTACCACTCTCCTGCCTTTTCCATGGTTATTCTATTGGAAAAGAACGAGTTTTGGACAACTACCTTTCATTCTTGCCAAACTCTTTGCAGACCTCCGTGCAAGCTTTAGAACAAGATTTTGGATGTTTTCTTTCCTGGCAGAGTTTCTCTTTGCAAGATATGCTGGAAAAGCTTTTTGCTGAGTGTAGAGCGGCAAGACACGCAGAAGACGCAGATACGCAGCTCTCCGAAGCTAAGTGCCGGTCCCGGGCTTCTTTCGGCACAAACCGCTCTCAGGAGCTCCCTGCGCTCGCCACAATGCTCTGTGTGCGAAGAAGCCGCTTCTTCGCCTCCGGGAGAATCGGCGAGCGGCAGCTTCCCAAAGGCGAAGATGCAAGCCGCACCATGCAGGCACAGTGTGGGCAGCCTTCAGACTTAGAGAAAACAGTACTTTACCACTCTCCTGCCTTTTCCATGGTTATTATATTGGAAAAGAACGAGTTTTGGACAACTACCTTTCATTCTTGCCAAACTCTTTGCAGACCTCCGTGCAAGCTTTAGAACAAGATTTTGGATGTTTTCTTTCCTGGCAGAGTTTCTCTTTGCAAGATATGGTGGAAAAGCTTTTGCTGAGTGTAGAGTGCCAAAACACGCAGAAGACGCAGATACGCAGCTCTCCGAAGCTAAGTGCCGGTCCCGGGCTTCTTTCGGCACAAACCGCTCTCAGGAGCTCCCTGCGCTCGCCACAATGCTCTGTCTGCGAAGAAGCCGCTTCTTCGCCTCCGGGAGAATCGGCGAGCGGCAGCTTCCCAAAGGCGAAGATGCAAGCCGCACCACACAGGCACAGTGTGGGCAGCCTTCAGACTTAGAGAAAACAGAATTTTGCCACTCTCCTGCCTTTTCCATTGTTATTATATTGGAAAAGAACGAGTTTTGGACAACTACCTTTCATTCTTGCCAAACTCTTTGCAGACCTCCGTGCAAGCTTTAGAACAAGATTTTGGATGTTTTCTTTCCTGGCAGAGTTTCTCTTTGCAAGATATGGTGGAAAAGCTTTTTGCTGAGTGTAGAGCGGCAAGACACGCAGAAGACGCAGATACGCAGCTTTCCGAAGCTAAGTGCCGGTCCCGGGCTTCTTTCGGCACAAACCGCTCTCAGGAGCTCCCTGCGCTCGCCACAATGCTCTGTGTGCGAAGAAGCCGCTTCTTCGCCTCCGGGAGAATCGGCGAGCGGCAGCTTCCCAAAGGCGAAGATGCAAGCCGCACCATGCAGGCACAGTGTGGGCAGCATTCAGACTTAGAGAAAACAGTACTTTACCACTCTCCTGCCTTTTCCATGGTTATTATATTGGAAAAGAACGAGTTTTGGACAACTACCTTTCATTCTTGCCAAACTCTTTGCAGACCTCCGTGCAAGCTTTAGAACAAGATTTTGGATGTTTTCTTTCCTGGCAGAGTTTCTCTTTGCAAGATATGCTGGAAAAGCTTTTTGCTGAGTGTAGAGCGGCAAGACACGCAGAAGACGCAGATACGCAGCTCTCCGAAGCTAAGTGCCGGTCCCGGGCTTCTTTCGGCACAATCCGCTCTCAGGAGCTCCCTGCGCTCGCCACAATGCTCTGTGTGCGAAGAAGCCGCTTCTTCGCCTGCGGGAGAATCGGCGAGCGGCAGCTTCCCAAAGGCGAAGATGCAAGCTGCACCACACAGGCACAGTGTGGGCAGCCTTCAGACTTAGAGAAAACAGTACTTTACCACTCTCCTGCCTTTTCCATGGTTATTCTATTGGAAAAGAACGAGTTTTGGACAACTACCTTTCATTCTTGCCAAACTCTTTGCAGACCTCCGTGCAAGCTTTAGAACAAGATTTTGGATGTTTTCTTTCCTGGCAGAGTTTCTCTTTGCAAGATATGGTGGAAAAGTTTTTGCTGAGTGTAGAGTGGCAAGACACGCAGAAGACGCAGATACGCAGCTCTCCGAAGCTAAGTGCCGGTCCCGGGCTTCTTTCGGCACAAACCGCTCTCAGGAGCTCCCTGCGCTCGCCACAATGCTCTGTGTGCGAAGAAGCCGCTTCTTCGCCTCCGGGAGAATCGGCGAGCGGCAGCTTCCCAAAGGCGAAGATGCAAGCCGCACCACACAGGCACAGTGTGGGCAGCCTTCAGACTTAGAGAAAACAGTACTTTACCACTCTCCTGCCTTTTCCATGGTTATTATATTGGAAAAGAACGAGTTTTGGACAACTACCTTTCATTCTTGCCAAACTCTTTGCAGACCTCCGTGCAAGCTTTAGAACAAGATTTTGGATGTTTTCTTTCCTGGCAGAGTTTCTCTTTGCAAGATATGCTGGAAAAGCTTTTTGCTGAGTGTAGAGCGGCAAGACACGCAGAAGACGCAGATACGCAGCTCTCCGAAGCTAAGTGCCGGTCCCGGGCTTCTTTCGGCACAAACCGCTCTCAGGAGCTCCCTGCGCTCGCCACAATGCTCTGTGTGCGAAGAAGCAGCTTCTTCGCCTGCGGGAGAATCGGCGAGCGGCAGCTTCCCAAAGGCGAAGATGCAAGCTGCACCACACAGGCACAGTGTGGGCAGCCTTCAGACTTAGAGAAAACAGTACTTTACCACTCTCCTGCCTTTTCCATGGTTATTCTATTGGAAAAGAACGAGTTTTGGACAACTACCTTTCATTCTTGCCAAACTCTTTGCAGACCTCCGTGCAAGCTTTAGAACAAGATTTTGGATGTTTTCTTTCCTGGCAGAGTTTCTCTTTGCAAGATATGCTGGAAAAGCTTTTTGCTGAGTGTAGAGCGGCAAGACACGCAGAAGACGCAGATACGCAGCTCTCCGAAGCTAAGTGCCGGTCCCGGGCTTCTTTCGGCACAAACCGCTCTCAGGAGCTCCCTGCGCTCGCCACAATGCTCTGTGTGCGAAGAAGCCGCTTCTTCGCCTCCGGGAGAATCGGCGAGCGGCAGCTTCCCAAAGGCGAAGATGCAAGCTGCACCACACAGGCACAGTGTGGGCAGCCTTCAGACTTAGAGAAAACAGTACTTTACCACTCTCCTGCCTTTTCCATGGTTATTCTATTGGAAAAGAACGAGTTTTGGACAACTACCTTTCATTCTTGCCAAACTCTTTGCAGACCTCCGTGCAATCTTTAGAACAAGATTTTGGATGTATTCTTTCCTGGCAGAGTTTCTCTTTGCAAGATATGCTGGAAAAGCTTTTTGCTGAGTGTAGAGCGGCAAGACACGCAGAAGACGCAGATACGCAGCTCTCCGAAGCTAAGTGCCGGTCCCGGGCTTCTTTCGGCACAAACCGCTCTCAGGAGCTCCCTGCGCTCGCCACAATGCTCTGTGTGCGAAGAAGCCGCTTCTTCGCCTCCGGGAGAATCGGCGAGCGGCAGCTTCCCAAAGGCGAAGATGCAAGCCGCACCACACAGGCACAGTGTGGGCAGCCTTCAGACTTAGAGAAAACAGTACTTTACCACTCTCCTGCCTTTTCCATGGTTATTCTATTGGAAAAGAACGAGTTTTGGACAACTACCTTTCATTCTTGCCAAACTCTTTGCAGACCTCCGTGCAAGCTTTAGAACAAGATTTTGGATGTTTTCTTTCCTGGTAGAGTTTCTCTTTGCAAGATATGCTGGAAAAGCTTTTTGCTGAGTGTAGAGCGGCAAGACACGCAGAAGACGCAGATACGCAGCTCTCCGAAGCTAAGTGCCGGTCCCGGGCTTCTTTCGGCACAAACCGCTCTCAGGAGCTCCCTGCGCTCGCCACAATGCTCTGTGTGCGAAGAAGCCGCTTCTTCGCCTCCGGGAGAATCGGCGAGCGGCAGCTTCCCAAAGGCGAAGATGCAAGCCGCACCACACAGGCACAGTGTGGGCAGCCTTCAGACTTAGAGAAAACAGTACTTTACCACTCTCCTGCCTTTTCCATTGTTATTCTATTGGAAAAGAACGAGTTTTGGACAACTACCTTTCATTCTTGCCAAACTCTTTGCAGACCTCCGTGCAATCTTTAGAACAAGATTTTGGATGTATTCTTTCCTGGCAGAGTTTCTCTTTGCAAGATATGCTGGAAAAGCTTTTTGCTGAGTGTAGAGCGGCAAGACACGCAGAAGACGCAGATACGCAGCTCTCCGAAGCTAAGTGCCGGTCCCGGGCTTCTTTCGGCACAAACCGCTCTCAGGAGCTCCCTGCGCTCGCCACAATGCTCTGTGTGCGAAGAAGCCGCTTCTTCGCCTGCGGGAGAATCGGCGAGCGGCAGCTTCCCAAAGGCGAAGATGCAAGCCGCACCACACAGGCACAGTGTGGGCAGCCTTCAGACTTAGAGAAAACAGTACTTTACCACTCTCCTGCCTTTTCCATGGTTATTCTATTGGAAAAGAACGAGTTTTGGACAACTACCTTTCATTCTTGCCAAACTCTTTGCAGACCTCCGTGCAAGCTTTAGAACAAGATTTTGGATGTTTTTTTCCTGGCAGAGTTTCTCTTTGCAAGATATGCTGGAAAAGCTTTTTGCTGAGTGTAGAGCGGCAAGACACGCAGAAGACGCAGATACGCAGCTCTCCGAAGCTAAGTGCCGGTCCCGGGCTTCTTTCGGCACAAACCGCTCTCAGGAGCTCCCTGCGCTCGCCACAATGCTCTGTGTGCGAAGAAGCCGCTTCTTCGCCTCCGGGAGAATCGGCGAGCGGCAGCTTCCCAAAGGCGAAGATGCAAGCCGCACCACACAGGCACAGTGTGGGCAGCCTTCAGACTTAGAGAAAACAGAATTTTGCCACTCTCCTGCCTTTTCCATGGTTATTATATTGGAAAAGAACGAGTTTTGGACAACTACCTTTCATTCTTGCCAAACTCTTTGCAGACCTCCGTGCAAGCTTTAGAACAAGATTTTGGATGTTTTCTTTCCTGGCAGAGTTTCTCTTTGCAATATATGGTGGAAAAGCTTTTTGCTGAGTGTAGAGCGGCAAGACACGCAGAAGACGCAGATACGCAGCTCTCCGAAGCTAAGTGCCGGTCCCGGGCTTCTTTCGGCACAAACCGCTCTCAGGAGCTCCCTGCGCTCGCCACAATGCTCTGTGTGCGAAGAAGCCGCTTCTTCGCCTCCGGGAGAATCGGCGAGCGGCAGCTTCCCAAAGGCGAAGATGCAAGCCGCACCACACAGGCACAGTGTGGGCAGCCTTCAGACTTAGAGAAAACAGTACTTTACCACTCTCCTGCCTTTTCCATGGTTATTATATTGGAAAAGAACGAGTTTTGGACAACTACCTTTCATTCTTGCCAAACTCTTTGCAGACCTCCGTGCAAGCTTTAGAACAAGATTTTGGATGTTTTCTTTCCTGGCAGAGTTTCTCTTTGCAAGATATGCTGGAAAAGCTTTTTGCTGAGTGTAGAGCGGCAAGACACGCAGAAGACGCAGATACGCAGCTCTCCGAAGCTAAGTGCCGGTCCCGGGCTTCTTTCGGCACAAACCGCTCTCAGGAGCTCCCTGCGCTCGCCACAATGCTCTGTGTGCGAAGAAGCCGCTTCTTCGCCTCCGGGAGAATCGGCGAGCGGCAGCTTCCCAAAGGCAAAGATGCAAGCCGCACCACACAGGCACAGTGTGGGCAGCCTTCAGACTTAGAGAAAACAGTACTTTACCACTCTCCTGCCTTTTCCATGGTTATTCTATTGGAAAAGAACGAGTTTTGGACAACTACCTTTCATTCTTGCCAAACTCTTTGCAGACCTCCGTGCAAGCTTTAGAACAAGATTTTGGATGTTTTCTTTCCTGGTAGAGTTTCTCTTTGCAAGATATGCTGGAAAAGCTTTTTGCTGACTGTAGAGCGGCAAGACACGCAGAAGACGCAGATACGCAGCTCTCCGAAGCTAAGTGCCGGTCCCGGGCTTCTTTCGGCACAAACCGCTCTCAGGAGCTCCCTGCGCTCGCCACAATGCTCTGTGTGCGAAGAAGCCGCTTCTTCGCCTGCGGGAGAATCGGCGAGCGGCAGCTTCCCAAAGGCGAAGATGCAAGCCGCACCACACAGGCACAGTGTGGGCAGCCTTCAGACTTAGAGAAAACAGTACTTTACCACTCTCCTGCCTTTTCCATGGTTATTATATTGGAAAAGAACGAGTTTTGGACAACTACCTTTCATTCTTGCCAAACTCTTTGCAGACCTCCGTGCACGCTTTAGAACAAGATTTTGGATGTATTCTTTCCTGGCAGAGTTTCTCTTTGCAAGATATGCTGGAAAAGCTTTTTGCTGAGTGTAGAGCGGCAAGACACGCAGAAGACGCAGATACGCAGCTCTCCGAAGCTAAGTGCCGGTCCCGGGCTTCTTTCGGCACAAACCGCTCTCAGGAGCTCCCTGCGCTCGCCACAATGCTCTGTGTGCGAAGAAGCCGCTTCTTCGCCTCCGGGAGAATCGGCAAGCGGCAGCTTCCCAAAGGCGAAGATGCAAGCCGCACCATGCAGGCACAGTGTGGGCAGCATTCAGACTTAGAGAAAACAGTACTTTACCACTCTCCTGCCTTTTCCATGGTTATTCTATTGGAAAAGAACGAGTTTTGGACAACTACCTTTCATTCTTGCCAAACTCTTTGCAGACCTCCGTGCAAGCTTTAGAACAAGATTTTGGATGTTTTCTTTCCTGGCAGAGTTTCTCTTTGCAAGATATGGTGGAAAAGCTTTTTGCTGAGTGTAGAGCGGCAAGACACGCAGAAGACGCAGATACGCAGCTCTCCGAAGCTAAGTGCCGGTCCCGGGCTTCTTTCGGCACAAACCGCTCTCAGGAGCTCCCTGCGCTCGCCACAATGCTCTGTGTGCGAAGAAGCCGCTTCTTCGCCTCCGGGAGAATCGGCGAGCGGCAGCTTCCCAAAGGCGAAGATGCAAGCCGCACCATGCAGGCACAGTGTGGGCAGCCTTCAGACTTAGAGAAAACAGTACCACTCTCCTGCCTTTTCCATGGTTATTCTATTGGAAAAGAACGAGTTTTGGACAACTACCTTTCATTCTTGCCAAACTCTTTGCAGACCTCCGTGCAAGCTTTAGAACAAGATTTTGGATGTTTTCTTTCCTGGCAGAGTTTCTCTTTGCAAGATATGGTGGAAAAGCTTTTTGCTGAGTGTAGAGCGGCAAGACACGCAGAAGACGCAGATACGCAGCTCTCCGAAGCTAAGTGCCGGTCCCGGGCTTCTTTCGGCACAAACCGCTCTCAGGAGCTCCCTGCGCTCGCCACAATGCTCTGTGTGCGAAGAAGCCGCTTCTTCGCCTGCGGGAGAATCGGCGAGCGGCAGCTTCCCAAAGGCGAAGATGCAAGCCGCACCATGCAGGCACAGTGTGGGCAGCCTTCAGACTTAGAGAAAACAGTACTTTACCACTCTCCTGCCTTTTCCATGGTTATTCTATTGGAAAAGAACGAGTTTTGGACAACTACCTTTCATTCTTGCCAAACTCTTTGCAGACCTCCGTGCAAGCTTTAGAACAAGATTTTGGATGTTTTCTTTCCTGGCAGAGTTTCTCTTTGCAAGATATGCTGGAAAAGCTTTTGCTGAGTGTAGAGTGCAAAAACACGCAGAAGACGCAGATACGCAGCTCTCCGAAGCTAAGTGCCGGTCCCGGGCTTCTTTCGGCACAAACCGCTCTCAGGAGCTCCCTGCGCTCGCCACAATGCTCTGTGTGCGAAGAAGCCGCTTCTTCGCCTCCGGGAGAATCGGCGAGCGGCAGCTTCCCAAAGGCGAAGATGCAAGCCGCACCACACAGGCACAGTGTGGGCAGCCTTCAGACTTAGAGAAAACAGAATTTTGCCACTCTCCTGCCTTTTCCATGGTTATTATATTGGAAAAGAACGAGTTTTGGACAACTACCTTTCATTCTTGCCAAACTCTTTGCAGACCTCCGTGCAAGCTTTAGAACAAGGTTTTGGATGTTTTCTTTCCTGGCACAGTTTCTCTTTGCAAGATATGGTGGAAAAGCTTTTTGCTGAGTGTAGAGCGGCAAGACACGCAGAAGACGCAGATACGCAGCTTTCCGAAGCTAAGTGCCGGTCCCGGGCTTCTTTCGGCACAAACCGCTCTCAGGAGCTCCCTGCGCTCGCCACAATGCTCTGTGTGCGAAGAAGCCGCTTCTTCGCCTGCGGGAGAATCGGCGAGCGGCAGCTTCCCAAAGGCGAAGATGCAAGCCGCACCATGCAGGCACAGTGTGGGCAGCATTCAGACTTAGAGAAAACAGTACTTTACCACTCTCCTGCCTTTTCCATTGTTATTATATTGGAAAAGAACGAGTTTTGGACAACTACCTTTCATTCTTGCCAAACTCTTTGCAGACCTCCGTGCAAGCTTTAGAACAAGATTTTGGATGTTTTCTTTCCTGGCACAGTTTCTCTTTGCAAGATATGCTGGAAAAGCTTTTTGCTGAGTGTAGAGCGGCAAGACACGCAGAAGACGCAGGTACGCAGCTCTCCGAAGCTAAGTGCCGGTCCCGGGCTTCTTTCGGCACAAACCGCTCTCAGGAGCTCCCTGCGCTCGCCACAATGCTCTGTGTGCGAAGAAGCCGCTTCTTCGCCTCCGGGAGAATCGGCGAGCGGCAGCTTCCCAAAGGCGAAGATGCAAGCTGCACCACACAGGCACAGTGTGGGCAGCCTTCAGACTTAGAGAAAACAGTACTTTACCACTCTCCTGCCTTTTCCATGGTTATTATATTGGAAAAGAACGAGTTTTGGACAACTACCTTTCATTCTTGCCAAACTCTTTGCAGACCTCCGTGCAAGCTTTAGAACAAGATTTTGGATGTTTTCTTTCCTGGCAGAGTTTCTCTTTGCAAGATATGGTGGAAAAGTTTTTGCTGAGTGTAGAGTGGCAAGACACGCAGAAGACGCAGATACGCAGCTCTCCGAAGCTAAGTGCCGGTCCCGGGCTTCTTTCGGCACAAACCGCTCTCAGGAGCTCCCTGCGCTCGCCGCAATGCTCTGTGTGCGAAGAAGCCGCTTCTTCGCCTCCGGGAGAATCGGCGAGCGGCAGCTTCCCAAAGGCGAAGATGCAAGCCGCACCACACAGGCACAGTGTGGGCAGCCTTCAGACTTAGAGAAAACGGTACTTTACCACTCTCCTGCCTTTTCCATGGTTATTCTATTGGAAAAGAACGAGTTTTGGACAACTACCTTTCATTCTTGCCAAACTCTTTGCAGACCTCCGTGCAAGCTTTAGAACAAGATTTTGGATGTTTTCTTTCCTGGTAGAGTTTCTCTTTGCAAGATATGCTGGAAAAGCTTTTTGCTGAGTGTAGAGCGGCAAGACACGCAGAAGACGCAGATACACAGGTCTCCGAAGCTAAGTGCCGGTCCCGGGCTTCTTTCGGCACAAACCGCTCTCAGGAGCTCCCTGCGCTCGCCACAATGCTCTGTGTGCGAAGAAGCCGCTTCTTCGCCTCCGGGAGAATCGGCGAGCGGCAGCTTCCCAAAGGCGAAGATGCAAGCTGCACCACACAGGCACAGTGTGGGCAGCCTTCAGACTTAGAGAAAACAGTACTTTACCACTCTCCTGCCTTTTCCATGGTTATTCTATTGGAAAAGAACGAGTTTTGGACAACTACCTTTCATTCTTGCCAAACTCTTTGCAGACCTCCGTGCAATCTTTAGAACAAGATTTTGGATGTATTCTTTCCTGGCAGAGTTTCTCTTTGCAAGATATGGTGGAAAAGCTTTTTGCTGAGTGTAGAGCGGCAAGACACGCAGAAGACGCAGATACGCAGCTCTCCGAAGCTAAGTGCCGGTCCCGGGCTTCTTTCGGCACAAACCGCTCTCAGGAGCTCCCTGCGCTCGCCACAATGCTCTGTGTGCGAAGAAGCCGCTTCTTCGCCTCCGGGAGAATCGGCGAGCGGCAGCTTCCCAAAGGCGAAGATGCAAGCCGCACCACACAGGCACAGTGTGGGCAGCCTTCAGACTTAGAGAAAACAGTACTTTACCACTCTCCTGCCTTTTCCATGGTTATTCTATTGGAAAAGAACGAGTTTTGGACAACTACCTTTCATTCTTGCCAAACTCTTTGCAGACCTCCGTGCAAGCTTTAGAACAAGATTTTGGATGTTTTCTTTCCTGGTAGAGTTTCTCTTTGCAAGATATGCTGGAAAAGCTTTTTGCTGAGTGTAGAGCGGCAAGACACGCAGAAGACGCAGATACGCAGCTCTCCGAAGCTAAGTGCCGGTCCCGGGCTTCTTTCGGCACAAACCGCTCTCAGGAGCTCCCTGCGCTCGCCACAATGCTCTGTGTGCGAAGAAGCCGCTTCTTCGCCTCCGGGGGAATCGGCGAGCGGCAGCTTCCCAAAGGCGAAGATGCAAGCCGCACCACACAGGCACAGTGTGGGCAGCCTTCAGACTTAGAGAAAACAGTACTTTACCACTCTCCTGCCTTTTCCATTGTTATTCTATTGGAAAAGAACGAGTTTTGGACAACTACCTTTCATTCTTGCCAAACTCTTTGCAGACCTCCGTGCAATCTTTAGAACAAGATTTTGGATGTATTCTTTCCTGGCAGAGTTTCTCTTTGCAAGATATGCTGGAAAAGCTTTTTGCTGAGTGTAGAGCGGCAAGACACGCAGAAGACGCAGATACGCAGCTCTCCGAAGCTAAGTGCCGGTCCCGGGCTTCTTTCGGCACAAACCGCTCTCAGGAGCTCCCTGCGCTCGCCACAATGCTCTGTGTGCGAAGAAGCCGCTTCTTCGCCTGCGGGAGAATCGGCGAGCGGCAGCTTCCCAAAGGCGAAGATGCAAGCCGCACCACACAGGCACAGTGTGGGCAGCCTTCAGACTTAGAGAAAACAGTACTTTACCACTCTCCTGCCTTTTCCATGGTTATTCTATTGGAAAAGAACGAGTTTTGGACAACTACCTTTCATTCTTGCCAAACTCTTTGCAGACCTCCGTGCAAGCTTTAGAACAAGATTTTGGATGTTTTCTTTCCTGGCAGAGTTTCTCTTTGCAAGATATGGTGGAAAAGTTTTTGCTGAGTGTAGAGTGGCAAGACACGCAGAAGACGCAGATACGCAGCTCTCCGAAGCTATGTGCCGGTCCCGGGCTTCTTTCGGCACAAACCGCTCTCAGGAGCTCCCTGCGCTCGCCGCAATGCTCTGTGTGCGAAGAAGCCGCTTCTTCGCCTCCGGGAGAATCGGCGAGCGGCAGCTTCCCAAAGGCGAAGATGCAAGCCGCACCACACAGGCACAGTGTGGGCAGCCTTCAGACTTAGAGAAAACAGTACTTTACCACTCTCCTGCCTTTTCCATGGTTATTCTATTGGAAAAGAACGAGTTTTGGACAACTACCTTTCATTCTTGCCAAACTCTTTGCAGACCTCCGTGCAAGCTTTAGAACAAGATTTTGGATGTTTTCTTTCCTGGTAGAGTTTCTCTTTGCAAGATATGCTGGAAAAGCTTTTTGCTGAGTGTAGAGCGGCAAGACACGCAGAAGACGCAGATACACAGGTCTCCGAAGCTAAGTGCCGGTCCCGGGCTTCTTTCGGCACAAACCGCTCTCAGGAGCTCCCTGCGCTCGCCACAATGCTCTGTGTGCGAAGAAGCCGCTTCTTCGCCTCCGGGAGAATCGGCGAGCGGCAGCTTCCCAAAGGCGAAGATGCAAGCTGCACCACACAGGCACAGTGTGGGCAGCCTTCAGACTTAGAGAAAACAGTACTTTACCACTCTCCTGCCTTTTCCATGGTTATTCTATTGGAAAAGAACGAGTTTTGGACAACTACCTTTCATTCTTGCCAAACTCTTTGCAGACCTCCGTGCAATCTTTAGAACAAGATTTTGGATGTATTCTTTCCTGGCAGAGTTTCTCTTTGCAAGATATGGTGGAAAAGCTTTTTGCTGAGTGTAGAGCGGCAAGACACGCAGAAGACGCAGATACGCAGCTCTCCGAAGCTAAGTGCCGGTCCCGGGCTTCTTTCGGCACAAACCGCTCTCAGGAGCTCCCTGCGCTCGCCACAATGCTCTGTGTGCGAAGAAGCCGCTTCTTCGCCTGCGGGAGAATCGGCGAGCGGCAGCTTCCCAAAGGCGAAGATGCAAGCCGCACCATGCAGGCACAGTGTGGGCAGCATTCAGACTTAGAGAAAACAGTACTTTACCACTCTCCTGCCTTTTCCATTGTTATTATATTGGAAAAGAACGAGTTTTGGACAACTACCTTTCATTCTTGCCAAACTCTTTGCAGACCTCCGTGCAAGCTTTAGAACAAGATTTTGGATGTTTTCTTTCCTGGCAGAGTTTCTCTTTGCAAGATATGCTGGAAAAGCTTTTTGCTGAGTGTAGAGCGGCAAGACACGCAGAAGACGCAGGTACGCAGCTCTCCGAAGCTAAGTGCCGGTCCCGGGCTTCTTTCGGCACAAACCGCTCTCAGGAGCTCCCTGCGCTCGCCACAATGCTCTGTGTGCGAAGAAGCCGCTTCTTCGCCTCCGGGAGAATCGGCGAGCGGCAGCTTCCCAAAGGCGAAGATGCAAGCTGCACCACACAGGCACAGTGTGGGCAGCCTTCAGACTTAGAGAAAACAGTACTTTACCACTCTCCTGCCTTTTCCATGGTTATTCTATTGGAAAAGAACGAGTTTTGGACAACTACCTTTCATTCTTGCCAAACTCTTTGCAGACCTCCGTGCAATCTTTAGAACAAGATTTTGGATGTATTCTTTCCTGGCAGAGTTTCTCTTTGCAAGATATGCTGGAAAAGCTTTTTGCTGAGTGTAGAGCGGCAAGACACGCAGAAGACGCAGATACGCAGCTCTCCGAAGCTAAGTGCCGGTCCCGGGCTTCTTTCGGCACAAACCGCTCTCAGGAGCTCCCTGCGCTCGCCACAATGCTCTGTGTGCGAAGAAGCCGCTTCTTCGCCTGCGGGAGAATCGGCGAGCGGCAGCTTCCCAAAGGCGAAGATGCAAGCCGCACCACACAGGCACAGTGTGGGCAGCCTTCAGACTTAGAGAAAACAGTACTTTACCACTCTCCTGCCTTTTCCATGGTTATTCTATTGGAAAAGAACGAGTTTTGGACAACTACCTTTCATTCTTGCCAAACTCTTTGCAGACCTCCGTGCAAGCTTTAGAACAAGATTTTGGATGTTTTTTTCCTGGCAGAGTTTCTCTTTGCAAGATATGGTGGAAAAGCTTTTTGCTGAGTGTAGAGCGGCAAGACACGCAGAAGACGCAGATACGCAGCTCTCCGAAGCTAAGTGCCGGTCCCGGGCTTCTTTCGGCACAAACCGCTCTCAGGAGCTCCCTGCGCTCGCCACAATGCTCTGTGTGCGAAGAAGCCGCTTCTTCGCCTCCGGGAGAATCGGCGAGCGGCAGCTTCCCAAAGGCGAAGATGCAAGCCGCACCACACAGGCACAGTGTGGGCAGCCTTCAGACTTAGAGAAAACAGTACTTTACCACTCTCCTGCCTTTTCCATGGTTATTCTATTGGAAAAGAACGAGTTTTGGACAACTACCTTTCATTCTTGCCAAACTCTTTGCAGACCTCCGTGCAAGCTTTAGAACAAGATTTTGGATGTTTTCTTTCCTGGCAGAGTTTCTCTTTGCAAGATATGCTGGAAAAGCTTTTTGCTGAGTGTAGAGCGGCAAGACACGCAGAAGACGCAGATACGCAGCTCTCCGAAGCTAAGTGCCGGTCCCGGGCTTCTTTCGGCACAAACCGCTCTCAGGAGCTCCCTGCGCTCGCCACAATGCTCTGTGTGCGAAGAAGCCGCTTCTTCGCCTGCGGGAGAATCGGCGAGCGGCAGCTTCCCAAAGGCGAAGATGCAAGCCGCACCACACAGGCACAGTGTGGGCAGCCTTCAGACTTAGAGAAAACAGTACTTTACCACTCTCCTGCCTTTTCCATTGTTATTATATTGGAAAAGAACGAGTTTTGGACAACTACCTTTCATTCTTGCCAAACTCTTTGCAGACCTCCGTGCAAGCTTTAGAACAAGATTTTGGATGTTTTCTTTCCTGGCAGAGTTTCTCTTTGCAAGATATGCTGGAAAAGCTTTTTGCTGAGTGTAGAGCGGCAAGACACGCAGAAGACGCAGGTACGCAGCTCTCCGAAGCTAAGTGCCGGTCCCGGGCTTCTTTCGGCACAAACCGCTCTCAGGAGCTCCCTGCGCTCGCCACAATGCTCTGTGTGCGAAGAAGCCGCTTCTTCGCCTCCGGGAGAATCGGCGAGCGGCAGCTTCCCAAAGGCGAAGATGCAAGCTGCACCACACAGGCACAGTGTGGGCAGCCTTCAGACTTAGAGAAAACAGTACTTTACCACTCTCCTGCCTTTTCCATGGTTATTATATTGGAAAAGAACGAGTTTTGGACAACTACCTTTCATTCTTGCCAAACTCTTTGCAGACCTCCGTGCAAGCTTTAGAACAAGATTTTGGATGTTTTCTTTCCTGGCAGAGTTTCTCTTTGCAAGATATGGTGGAAAAGTTTTTGCTGAGTGTAGAGTGGCAAGACACGCAGAAGACGCAGATACGCAGCTCTCCGAAGCTAAGTGCCGGTCCCGGGCTTCTTTCGGCACAAACCGCTCTCAGGAGCTCCCTGCGCTCGCCGCAATGCTCTGTGTGCGAAGAAGCCGCTTCTTCGCCTCCGGGAGAATCGGCGAGCGGCAGCTTCCCAAAGGCGAAGATGCAAGCCGCACCACACAGGCACAGTGTGGGCAGCCTTCAGACTTAGAGAAAACAGTACTTTACCACTCTCCTGCCTTTTCCATGGTTATTCTATTGGAAAAGAACGAGTTTTGGACAACTACCTTTCATTCTTGCCAAACTCTTTGCAGACCTCCGTGCAAGCTTTAGAACAAGATTTTGGATGTTTTCTTTCCTGGTAGAGTTTCTCTTTGCAAGATATGCTGGAAAAGCTTTTTGCTGAGTGTAGAGCGGCAAGACACGCAGAAGACGCAGATACACAGGTCTCCGAAGCTAAGTGCCGGTCCCGGGCTTCTTTCGGCACAAACCGCTCTCAGGAGCTCCCTGCGCTCGCCACAATGCTCTGTGTGCGAAGAAGCCGCTTCTTCGCCTCCGGGAGAATCGGCGAGCGGCAGCTTCCCAAAGGCGAAGATGCAAGCTGCACCACACAGGCACAGTGTGGGCAGCCTTCAGACTTAGAGAAAACAGTACTTTACCACTCTCCTGCCTTTTCCATGGTTATTCTATTGGAAAAGAACGAGTTTTGGACAACTACCTTTCATTCTTGCCAAACTCTTTGCAGACCTCCGTGCAATCTTTAGAACAAGATTTTGGATGTATTCTTTCCTGGCAGAGTTTCTCTTTGCAAGATATGCTGGAAAAGCTTTTTGCTGAGTGTAGAGCGGCAAGACACGCAGAAGACGCAGATACGCAGCTCTCCGAAGCTAAGTGCCGGTCCCGGGCTTCTTTCGGCACAAACCGCTCTCAGGAGCTCCCTGCGCTCGCCACAATGCTCTGTGTGCGAAGAAGCCGCTTCTTCGCCTGCGGGAGAATCGGCGAGCGGCAGCTTCCCAAAGGCGAAGATGCAAGCCGCACCACACAGGCACAGTGTGGGCAGCCTTCAGACTTAGAGAAAACAGTACTTTACCACTCTCCTGCCTTTTCCATGGTTATTCTATTGGAAAAGAACGAGTTTTGGACAACTACCTTTCATTCTTGCCAAACTCTTTGCAGACCTCCGTGCAAGCTTTAGAACAAGATTTTGGATGTTTTTTTCCTGGCAGAGTTTCTCTTTGCAAGATATGGTGGAAAAGCTTTTTGCTGAGTGTAGAGCGGCAAGACACGCAGAAGACGCAGATACGCAGCTCTCCGAAGCTAAGTGCCGGTCCCGGGCTTCTTTCGGCACAAACCGCTCTCAGGAGCTCCCTGCGCTCGCCACAATGCTCTGTGTGCGAAGAAGCCGCTTCTTCGCCTCCGGGAGAATCGGCGAGCGGCAGCTTCCCAAAGGCGAAGATGCAAGCCGCACCACACAGGCACAGTGTGGGCAGCCTTCAGACTTAGAGAAAACAGTACTTTACCACTCTCCTGCCTTTTCCATGGTTATTCTATTGGAAAAGAACGAGTTTTGGACAACTACCTTTCATTCTTGCCAAACTCTTTGCAGACCTCCGTGCAAGCTTTAGAACAAGATTTTGGATGTTTTCTTTCCTGGCAGAGTTTCTCTTTGCAAGATATGCTGGAAAAGCTTTTTGCTGAGTGTAGAGCGGCAAGACACGCAGAAGACGCAGATACGCAGCTCTCCGAAGCTAAGTGCCGGTCCCGGGCTTCTTTCGGCACAAACCGCTCTCAGGAGCTCCCTGCGCTCGCCACAATGCTCTGTGTGTGAAGAAGCCGCTTCTTCGCCTGCGGGAGAATCGGCGAGCGGCAGCTTCCCAAAGGCGAAGATGCAAGCCGCACCACACAGGCACAGTGTGGGCAGCCTTCAGACTTAGAGAAAACAGTACTTTACCACTCTCCTGCCTTTTCCATGGTTATTATATTGGAAAAGAACGAGTTTTGGACAACTACCTTTCATTCTTGCCAAACTCTTTGCAGACCTCCGTGCAAGCTTTAGAACAAGATTTTGGATGTTTTCTTTCCTGGCAGAGTTTCTCTTTGCAAGATATGCTGGAAAAGCTTTTTGCTGAGTGTAGAGCGGCAAGACACGCAGAAGACGCAGATACGCAGCTCTCCGAAGCTAAGTGCCGGTCCCGGGCTTCTTTCGGCACAAACCGCTCTCAGGAGCTCCCTGCGCTCGCCACAATGCTCTGTGTGCGAAGAAGCCGCTTCTTCGCCTGCGGGAGAATCGGCGAGCGGCAGCTTCCCAAAGGCGAAGATGCAAGCCGCACCACACAGGCACAGTGTGGGCAGCCTTCAGACTTAGAGAAAACAGTACTTTACCACTCTCCTGCCTTTTCCATGGTCATTCTATTGGAAAAGAACGAGTTTTGGACAACTACCTTTCATTCTTGCCAAACTCTTTGCAGACCTCCGTGCACGCTTTAGAACAAGATTTTGGATGTTTTCTTTCCTGGCAGAGTTTCTCTTTGCAAGATATGCTGGAAAAGCTTGTTGCTGAGTGTAGAGTGGAAGACACGCAGAAGACGCAGATACGCAGCTCTCCGAAGCTAAGTGCCGGTCCCGGGCTTCTTTCGGCACAAACCGCTCTCAGGAGCTCCCTGCGCTCGCCACAATGCTCTGTGTGCGAAGAAGCCGCTTCTTCGCCTCCGGGAGAATCGGCGAGCGGCAGCTTCCCAAAGGCGAAGATGCAAGCCGCACCACACAGGCACAGTGTGGGCAGCCTTCAGACTTAGAGAAAACAGTACCACTCTCCTGCCTTTTCCATGGTTATTATATTGGAAAAGAACGAGTTTTGGACAACTACCTTTCATTCTTGCCAAACTCTTTGCAGACCTCCGTGCAAGCTTTAGAACAAGATTTTGGATGTTTTCTTTCCTGGCAGAGTTTCTCTTTGCAAGATATGCTGGAAAAGCTTTTTGCTGAGTGTAGAGCGGCAAGACACGCAGAAGACGCAGATACGCAGCTCTCCGAAGCTAAGTGCCGGTCCCGGGCTTCTTTCGGCACAAACCGCTCTCAGGAGCTCCCTGCGCTCGCCACAATGCTCTGTGTGCGAAGAAGCCGCTTCTTCGCCTCCGGGAGAATCGGCGAGCGGCAGCTTCCCAAAGGCGAAGATGCAAGCCGCACCACACAGGCACAGTGTGGGCAGCCTTCAGACTTAGAGAAAACAGTACTTTACCACTCTCCTGCCTTTTCCATGGTTATTATATTGGAAAAGAACGAGTTTTGGACAACTACCTTTCATTCTTGCCAAACTCTTTGCAGACCTCCGTGCAAGCTTTAGAACAAGATTTTGGATGTTTTCTTTCCTGGCAGAGTTTCTCTTTGCAAGATATGGTGGAAAAGCTTTTTGCTGAGTGTAGAGCGGCAAGACACGCAGAAGACGCAGATACGCAGCTCTCCGAAGCTAAGTGCCGGTCCCGGGCTTCTTTTGGCACAAACCGCTCTCAGGAGCTCCCTGCGCTCGCCACAATGCTCTGTGTGCGAAGAAGCCGCTTCTTCGCCTCCGGGAGAATCGGCGAGCGGCAGCTTCCCAAAGGCGAAGATGCAAGCCGCACCACGCAGGCACAGTGTGGGCAGCCTTCAGACTTAGAGAAAACAGTACTTTACCACTCTCCTGCCTTTTCCATGGTTATTATATTGGAAAAGAACGAGTTTTGGACAACTACCTTTCATTCTTGCCAAACTCTTTGCAGACCTCCGTGCAAGGTTTAGAACAAGATTTTGGAAGTTTTCTTTCCTGGCAGAGTTTCTCTTTGCAAGATATGGTGGAAAAGCTTTTTGCTGAGTGTAGAGCGGCAAGACACGCAGAAGACGCAGATACGCAGCTCTCCGAAGCTAAGTGCCGGTCCCGGGCTTCTTTCGGCACAAACCGCTCTCAGGAGCTCCCTGCGCTCGCCACAATGCTCTGTGTGCGAAGAAGCCGCTTCTTCGCCTCCGGGAGAATCGGTGAGCGGCAGCTTCCCAAAGGCAAAGATGCAAGCCGCACCACACAGGCACAGTGTGGGCAGCCTTCAGACTTAGAGAAAACAGAATTTTGCCACTCTCCTGCCTTTTCCATTGTTATTATATTGGAAAAGAACGAGTTTTGGACAACTACCTTTCATTCTTGCCAAACTCTTTGCAGACCTCCGTGCAAGCTTTAGAACAAGATTTTGGATGTTTTCTTTCCTGGCAGAGTTTCTCTTTGCAAGATATGGTGGAAAAGCTTTTTGCTGAGTGTAGAGCGGCAAGACACGCAGAAGACGCAGATACGCAGCTCTCCGAAGCTAAGTGCCGGTCCCGGGCTTCTTTCGGCACAAACCGCTCTCAGGAGCTCCCTGCGCTCGCCACAATGCTCTGTGTGCGAAGAAGCCGCTTCTTCGCCTGCGGGAGAATCGGCGAGCGGCAGCTTCCCAAAGGCGAAGATGCAAGCCGCACCACACAGGCACAGTGTGGGCAGCCTTCAGACTTAGAGAAAACAGTACTTTACCACTCTCCTGCCTTTTCCATGGTCATTCTATTGGAAAAGAACGAGTTTTGGACAACTACCTTTCATTCTTGCCAAACTCTTTGCAGACCTCCGTGCACGCTTTAGAACAAGATTTTGGATGTTTTCTTTCCTGGCAGAGTTTCTCTTTGCAAGATATGCTGGAAAAGCTTGTTGCTGAGTGTAGAGTGGAAGACACGCAGAAGACGCAGATACGCAGCTCTCCGAAGCTAAGTGCCGGTCCCGGGCTTCTTTCGGCACAAACCGCTCTCAGGAGCTCCCTGCGCTCGCCACAATGCTCTGTGTGCGAAGAAGCCGCTTCTTCGCCTCCGGGAGAATCGGCGAGCGGCAGCTTCCCAAAGGCGAAGATGCAAGCCGCACCACACAGGCACAGTGTGGGCAGCCTTCAGACTTAGAGAAAACAGTACCACTCTCCTGCCTTTTCCATGGTTATTATATTGGAAAAGAACGAGTTTTGGACAACTACCTTTCATTCTTGCCAAACTCTTTGCAGACCTCCGTGCAAGCTTTAGAACAAGATTTTGGATGTTTTCTTTCCTGGCAGAGTTTCTCTTTGCAAGATATGCTGGAAAAGCTTTTTGCTGAGTGTAGAGCGGCAAGACACGCAGAAGACGCAGATACGCAGCTCTCCGAAGCTAAGTGCCGGTCCCGGGCTTCTTTCGGCACAAACCGCTCTCAGGAGCTCCCTGCGCTCGCCACAATGCTCTGTGTGCGAAGAAGCCGCTTCTTCGCCTCCGGGAGAATCGGCGAGCGGCAGCTTCCCAAAGGCGAAGATGCAAGCCGCACCACACAGGCACAGTGTGGGCAGCCTTCAGACTTAGAGAAAACAGTACTTTACCACTCTCCTGCCTTTTCCATGGTTATTATATTGGAAAAGAACGAGTTTTGGACAACTACCTTTCATTCTTGCCAAACTCTTTGCAGACCTCCGTGCAAGCTTTAGAACAAGATTTTGGATGTTTTCTTTCCTGGCAGAGTTTCTCTTTGCAAGATATGGTGGAAAAGCTTTTTGCTGAGTGTAGAGCGGCAAGACACGCAGAAGACGCAGATACGCAGCTCTCCGAAGCTAAGTGCCGGTCCCGGGCTTCTTTTGGCACAAACCGCTCTCAGGAGCTCCCTGCGCTCGCCACAATGCTCTGTGTGCGAAGAAGCCGCTTCTTCGCCTCCGGGAGAATCGGCGAGCGGCAGCTTCCCAAAGGCGAAGATGCAAGCCGCACCACGCAGGCACAGTGTGGGCAGCCTTCAGACTTAGAGAAAACAGTACTTTACCACTCTCCTGCCTTTTCCATGGTTATTATATTGGAAAAGAACGAGTTTTGGACAACTACCTTTCATTCTTGCCAAACTCTTTGCAGACCTCCGTGCAAGGTTTAGAACAAGATTTTGGAAGTTTTCTTTCCTGGCAGAGTTTCTCTTTGCAAGATATGGTGGAAAAGCTTTTTGCTGAGTGTAGAGCGGCAAGACACGCAGAAGACGCAGATACGCAGCTCTCCGAAGCTAAGTGCCGGTCCCGGGCTTCTTTCGGCACAAACCGCTCTCAGGAGCTCCCTGCGCTCGCCACAATGCTCTGTGTGCGAAGAAGCCGCTTCTTCGCCTCCGGGAGAATCGGTGAGCGGCAGCTTCCCAAAGGCAAAGATGCAAGCCGCACCACACAGGCACAGTGTGGGCAGCCTTCAGACTTAGAGAAAACAGAATTTTGCCACTCTCCTGCCTTTTCCATTGTTATTATATTGGAAAAGAACGAGTTTTGGACAACTACCTTTCATTCTTGCCAAACTCTTTGCAGACCTCCGTGCAAGCTTTAGAACAAGATTTTGGATGTTTTCTTTCCTGGCAGAGTTTCTCTTTGCAAGATATGGTGGAAAAGCTTTTTGCTGAGTGTAGAGCGGCAAGACACGCAGAAGACGCAGATACGCAGCTCTCCGAAGCTAAGTGCCGGTCCCGGGCTTCTTTCGGCACAAACCGCTCTCAGGAGCTCCCTGCGCTCGCCACAATGCTCTGTGTGCGAAGAAGCCGCTTCTTCGCCTCCGGGAGAATCGGCGAGCGGCAGCTTCCCAAAGGCGAAGATGCAAGCCGCACCATGCAGGCACAGTGTGGGCAGCCTTCAGACTTAGAGAAAACAGTACTTTACCACTCTCCTGCCTTTTCCATGGTTATTCTATTGGAAAAGAACGAGTTTTGGACAACTACCTTTCATTCTTGCCAAACTCTTTGCAGACCTCCGTGCAAGCTTTAGAACAAGATTTTGGATGTTTTCTTTCCTGGCAGAGTTTCTCTTTGCAAGATATGCTGGAAAAGCTTTTTGCTGAGTGTAGAGCGGCAAGACACGCAGAAGACGCAGATACGCAGCTCTCCGAAGCTAAGTGCCGGTCCCGGGCTTCTTTCGGCACAAACCGCTCTCAGGAGCTCCCTGCGCTCGCCACAATGCTCTGTGTGCGAAGAAGCCGCTTCTTCGCCTCCGGGAGAATCGGCGAGCGGCAGCTTCCCAAAGGCGAAGATGCAAGCCGCACCACACAGGCACAGTGTGGGCAGCCTTCAGACTTAGAGAAAACAGTACTTTACCACTCTCCTGCCTTTTCCATGGTTATTATATTGGAAAAGAACGAGTTTTGGACAACTACCTTTCATTCTTGCCAAACTCTTTGCAGACCTCCGTGCAAGCTTTAGAACAAGATTTTGGATGTTTTCTTTCCTGGCAGAGTTTCTCTTTGCAAGATATGCTGGAAAAGCTTTTTGCTGAGTGTAGAGCGGCAAGACACGCAGAAGACGCAGATACGCAGCTCTCCGAAGCTAAGTGCCGGTCCCGGGCTTCTTTCGGCACAAACCGCTCTCAGGAGCTCCCTGCGCTCGCCACAATGCTCTGTGTGCGAAGAAGCCGCTTCTTCGCCTCCGGGAGAATCGGCGAGCGGCAGCTTCCCAAAGGCGAAGATGCAAGCCGCACCATGCAGGCACAGTGTGGGCAGCCTTCAGACTTAGAGAAAACAGTACTTTACCACTCTCCTGCCTTTTCCATGGTTATTATATTGGAAAAGAACGAGTTTTGGACAACTACCTTTCATTCTTGCCAAACTCTTTGCAGACCTCTGTGCAAGCTTTAGAACAAGATTTTGGATGTTTTCTTTCCTGGCAGAGTTTCTCTTTGCAAGATATGCTGGAAAAGCTTTTTGCTGAGTGTAGAGCGGCAAGACACGCAGAAGACTCAGATACGCAGCTCTCCGAAGCTAAGTGCCGGTCCCGGGCTTCTTTCGGCACAAACCGCTCTCAGGAGCTCCCTGCGCTCGCCACAATGCTCTGTGTGCGAAGAAGCCGCTTCTTCGCCTCCGGGAGAATCGGCGAGCGGCAGCTTCCCAAAGGCGAAGATGCAAGCCGCACCACACAGGCACAGTGTGGGCAGCCTTCAGACTTAGAGAAAACAGTACTTTACCACTCTCCTGCCTTTTCCATGGTTATTATATTGGAAAAGAACGAGTTTTGGACAACTACCTTTCATTCTTGCCAAACTCTTTGCAGACCTCCGTGCAAGCTTTAGAACAAGATTTTGGATGTTTTCTTTCCTGGCAGAGTTTCTCTTTGCAAGATATGCTGGAAAAGCTTTTTGCTGAGTGTAGAGCGGCAAGACACGCAGAAGACGCAGATACGCAGCTCTCCGAAGCTAAGTGCCGGTCCCGGGCTTCTTTCGGCACAAACCGCTCTCAGGAGCTCCCTGCGCTCGCCACAATGCTCTGTGTGCGAAGAAGCCGCTTCTTCGCCTCCGGGAGAATCGGCGAGCGGCAGCTTCCCAAAGGCAAAGATGCAAGCCGCACCACACAGGCACAGTGTGGGCAGCCTTCAGACTTAGAGAAAACAGTACTTTACCACTCTCCTGCCTTTTCCATGGTTATTCTATTGGAAAAGAACGAGTTTTGGACAACTACCTTTCATTCTTGCCAAACTCTTTGCAGACCTCCGTGCAAGCTTTAGAACAAGATTTTGGATGTTTTCTTTCCTGGCAGAGTTTCTCTTTGCAAGATATGGTGGAAAAGCTTTTTGCTGAGTGTAGAGCGGCAAGACACGCAGAAGACGCAGATACGCAGCTCTCCGAAGCTAAGTGCCGGTCCCGGGCTTCTTTCGGCACAAACCGCTCTCAGGAGCTCCCTGCGCTCGCCACAATGCTCTGTGTGCGAAGAAGCCGCTTCTTCGCCTCCGGGAGAATCGGCGAGCGGCAGCTTCCCAAAGGCAAAGATGCAAGCCGCACCACACAGGCACAGTGTGGGCAGCCTTCAGACTTAGAGAAAACAGAACTTTACCACTCTCCTGCCTTTTCCATTGTTATTATATTGGAAAAGAACGAGTTTTGGACAACTACCTTTCATTCTTGCCAAACTCTTTGCAGACCTCCGTGCAAGCTTTAGAACAAGATTTTGGATGTTTTCTTTCCTGGCAGAGTTTCTCTTTGCAAGATATGGTGGAAAAGCTTTTTGCTGAGTGTAGAGCGGCAAGACACGCAGAAGACGCAGATACGCAGCTCTCCGAAGCTAAGTGCCGGTCCCGGGCTTCTTTCGGCACAAACCACTCTCAGGAGCTCCCTGCGCTCGCCACAATGCTCTGTGTGCGAAGAAGCCGCTTCTTCGCCTCCGGGAGAATCGGCGAGCGGCAGCTTCCCAAAGGCGAAGATGCAAGCCGCACCACACAGGCACAGTGTGGGCAGCCTTCAGACTTAGAGAAAACAGTACTTTACCACTCTCCTGCCTTTTCCATGGTTATTATATTGGAAAAGAACGAGTTTTGGACAACTACCTTTCATTCTTGCCAAACTCTTTGCAGACCTCCGTGCAAGCTTTAGAACAAGATTTTGGATGTTTTCTTTCCTGGCAGAGTTTCTCTTTGCAAGATATGCTGGAAAAGCTTTTTGCTGAGTGTAGAGCGGCAAGACACGCAGAAGACGCAGATACGCAGCTCTCCGAAGCTAAGTGCCGGTCCCGGGCTTCTTTCGGCACAAACCGCTCTCAGGAGCTCCCTGCGCTCGCCACAATGCTCTGTGTGCGAAGAAGCCGCTTCTTCGCCTCCGGGAGAATCGGCGAGCGGCAGCTTCCCAAAGGCGAAGATGCAAGCCGCACCACACAGGCACAGTGTGGGCAGCCTTCAGACTTAGAGAAAACAGTACTTTACCACTCTCCTGCCTTTTCCATGGTTATTATATTGGAAAAGAACGAGTTTTGGACAACTACCTTTCATTCTTGCCAAACTCTTTGCAGACCTCCGTGCAAGCTTTAGAACAAGATTTTGGATGTTTTCTTTCCTGGCAGAGTTTCTCTTTGCAAGATATGCTGGAAAAGCTTTTTGCTGAGTGTAGAGCGGCAAGACACGCAGAAGACGCAGATACGCAGCTCTCCGAAGCTAAGTGCCGGTCCCGGGCTTCTTTCGGCACAAACCGCTCTCAGGAGCTCCCTGCGCTCGCCACAATGCTCTGTGTGCGAAGAAGCCGCTTCTTCGCCTCCGGGAGAATCGGCGAGCGGCAGCTTCCCAAAGGCAAAGATGCAAGCCGCACCACACAGGCACAGTGTGGGCAGCCTTCAGACTTAGAGAAAACAGTACTTTACCACTCTCCTGCCTTTTCCATGGTTATTCTATTGGAAAAGAACGAGTTTTGGACAACTACCTTTCATTCTTGCCAAACTCTTTGCAGACCTCCGTGCAAGCTTTAGAACAAGATTTTGGATGTTTTCTTTCCTGGCAGAGTTTCTCTTTGCAAGATATGGTGGAAAAGCTTTTTGCTGAGTGTAGAGCGGCAAGACACGCAGAAGACGCAGATACGCAGCTCTCCGAAGCTAAGTGCCGGTCCCGGGCTTCTTTCGGCACAAACCGCTCTCAGGAGCTCCCTGCGCTCGCCACAATGCTCTGTGTGCGAAGAAGCCGCTTCTTCGCCTCCGGGAGAATCGGCGAGCGGCAGCTTCCCAAAGGCAAAGATGCAAGCCGCACCACACAGGCACAGTGTGGGCAGCCTTCAGACTTAGAGAAAACAGAACTTTACCACTCTCCTGCCTTTTCCATTGTTATTATATTGGAAAAGAACGAGTTTTGGACAACTACCTTTCATTCTTGCCAAACTCTTTGCAGACCTCCGTGCAAGCTTTAGAACAAGATTTTGGATGTTTTCTTTCCTGGCAGAGTTTCTCTTTGCAAGATATGGTGGAAAAGCTTTTTGCTGAGTGTAGAGCGGCAAGACACGCAGAAGACGCAGATACGCAGCTCTCCGAAGCTAAGTGCCGGTCCCGGGCTTCTTTCGGCACAAACCACTCTCAGGAGCTCCCTGCGCTCGCCACAATGCTCTGTGTGCGAAGAAGCCGCTTCTTCGCCTCCGGGAGAATCGGCGAGCGGCAGCTTCCCAAAGGCAAAGATGCAAGCCGCACCACACAGGCACAGTGTGGGCAGCCTTCAGACTTAGAGAAAACAGTACTTTACCACTCTCCTGCCTTTTCCATGGTTATTATATTGGAAAAGAACGAGTTTTGGACAACTACCTTTCATTCTTGCCAAACTCTTTGCAGACCTCCGTGCAAGCTTTAGAACAAGATTTTGGATGTTTTCTTTCCTGGCAGAGTTTCTCTTTGCAAGATATGGTGGAAAAGCTTTTTGCTGAGTGTAGAGCGGCAAGACACGCAGAAGACGCAGATACGCAGCTCTCCGAAGCTAAGTGCCGGTCCCGGGCTTCTTTCGGCACAAACCGCTCTCAGGAGCTCCCTGCGCTCGCCACAATGCTCTGTGTGCGAAGAAGCCGCTTCTTCGCCTCCGGGAGAATCGGCGAGCGGCAGCTTCCCAAAGGCGAAGATGCAAGCCGCACCATGCAGGCACAGAGTGGGCAGCCTTCAGACTTAGAGAAAACAGTACCACTCTCCTGCCTTTTCCATGGTTATTATATTGGAAAAGAACGAGTTTTGGACAACTACCTTTCATTCTTGCCAAACTCTTTGCAGACCTCCGTGCAAGCTTTAGAACAAGATTTTGGATGTTTTCTTTCCTGGCAGAGTTTCTCTTTGCAAGATATGGTGGAAAAGCTTTTTGCTGAGTGTAGAGCGGCAAGACACGCAGAAGACGCAGATACGCAGCTCTCCGAAGCTAAGTGCCGGTCCCGGGCTTCTTTCGGCACAAACCGCTCTCAGGAGCTCCCTGCGCTCGCCACAATGCTCTGTGTGCGAAGAAGCCGCTTCTTCGCCTCCGGGAGAATCGGCGAGCGGCAGCTTCCCAAAGGCGAAGATGCAAGCCGCACCATGAAGGCACAGTGTGGGCAGCATTCAGACTTAGAGAAAACAGTACTTTACCACTCTCCTGCCTTTTCCATTGTTATTATATTGGAAAAGAACGAGTTTTGGACAACTACCTTTCATTCTTGCCAAACTCTTTGCAGACCTCCGTGCAAGCTTTAGAACAAGATTTTGGATGTTTTCTTTCCTGGCAGAGTTCCTCTTTGCAAGATATGGTGGAAAAGCTTTTTGCTGAGTGTAGAGCGGCAAGACACGCAGAAGACGCAGATACGCAGCTCTCCGAAGCTAAGTGCCGGTCCCGGGCTTCTTTCGGCACAAACCGCTCTCAGGAGCTCCCTGCGCTCGCCACAATGCTCTGTGTGCGAAGAAGCCGCTTCTTCGCCTCCGGGAGAATCGGCGAGCGGCAGCTTCCCAAAGGTGAAGATGCAAGCCGCACCACACAGGCACAGTGTGGGCAGCCTTCAGACTTAGAGAAAACAGTACTTTACCACTCTCCTGCCTTTTCCATGGTTATTGTATTGGAAAAGAACGAGTTTTGGACAACTACCTTTCATTCTTGCCAAACTCTTTGCAGACCTCCGTGCAAGCTTTAGAACAAGATTTTGGATGTTTTCTTTCCTGGCAGAGTTTCTCTTTGCAAGATATGGTGGAAAAGCTTTTTGCTGAGTGTAGAGCGGCAAGACACGCAGAAGACGCAGATACGCAGCTCTCCGAAGCTAAGTGCCGGTCCCGGGCTTCTTTCGGCACAAACCGCTCTCAGGAGCTCCCTGCGCTCGCCACAATGCTCTGTGTGCGAAGAAGCCGCTTCTTCGCCTCCGGGAGAATCGGCGAGCGGCAGCTTCCCAAAGGCGAAGATGCAAGCCGCACCATGCAGGCACAGTGTGGGCAGCCTTCAGACTTAGAGAAAACAGTACTTTACCACTCTCCTGCCTTTTCCATGGTTATTATATTGGAAAAGAACGAGTTTTGGACAACTACCTTTCATTCTTGCCAAACTCTTTGCAGACCTCCGTGCAAGCTTTAGAACAAGATTTTGGATGTTTTCTTTCCTGGCAGAGTTTCTCTTTGCAAGATATGGTGGAAAAGCTTTTTGCTGAGTGTAGAGCGGCAAGACACGCAGAAGACGCAGATACGCAGCTCTCCGAAGCTAAGTGCCGGTCCCGGGCTTCTTTCGGCACAAACCGCTCTCAGGAGCTCCCTGCGCTCGCCACAATGCTCTGTGTGCGAAGAAGCCGCTTCTTCGCCTCCGGGAGAATCGGTGAGCGGCAGCTTCCCAAAGGCAAAGATGCAAGCCGCACCACACAGGCACAGTGTGGGCAGCCTTCAGACTTAGAGAAAACAGAATTTTGCCACTCACCTGCCTTTTCCATTGTTATTATATTGGAAAAGAACGAGTTTTGGACAACTACCTTTCATTCTTGCCAAACTCTTTGCAGACCTCCGTGCAAGCTTTAGAACAAGATTTTGGATGTTTTCTTTCCTGGCAGAGTTTCTCTTTGCAAGATATGGTGGAAAAGCTTTTTGCTGAGTGTAGAGCGGCAAGACACGCAGAAGACGCAGATACGCAGCTCTCCGAAGCTAAGTGCCGGTCCCGGGCTTCTTTCGGCACAAACCGCTCTCAGGAGCTCCCTGCGCTCGCCACAATGCTCTGTGTGCGAAGAAGCCGCTTCTTCGCCTGCGGGAGAATCGGCGAGCGGCAGCTTCCCAAAGGCGAAGATGCAAGCCGCACCACACAGGCACAGTGTGGGCAGCCTTCAGACTTAGAGAAAACAGTACTTTACCACTCTCCTGCCTTTTCCATGGTTATTATATTGGAAAAGAACGAGTTTTGGACAACTACCTTTCATTCTTGCCAAACTCTTTGCAGACCTCCGTGCAAGCTTTAGAACAAGATTTTGGATGTTTTCTTTCCTGGCAGAGTTTCTCTTTGCAAGATATGCTGGAAAAGCTTTTTGCTGAGTGTAGAGCGGCAAGACACGCAGAAGACGCAGATACGCAGCTCTCCGAAGCTAAGTGCCGGTCCCGGGCTTCTTTCGGCACAAACCGCTCTCAGGAGCTCCCTGCGCTCGCCACAATGCTCTGTGTGCGAAGAAGCCGCTTCTTCGCCTCCGGGAGAATCGGCGAGCGGCAGCTTCCCAAAGGCGAAGATGCAAGCCGCACCACACAGGCACAGTGTGGGCAGCCTTCAGACTTAGAGAAAACAGTACTTTACCACTCTCCTGCCTTTTCCATGGTTATTATATTGGAAAAGAACGAGTTTTGGACAACTACCTTTCATTCTTGCCAAACTCTTTGCAGACCTCCGTGCAAGCTTTAGAACAAGATTTTGGATGTTTTCTTTCCTGGCAGAGTTTCTCTTTGCAAGATATGGTGGAAAAGCTTTTTGCTGAGTGTAGAGCGGCAAGACACGCAGAAGACGCAGATACGCAGCTCTCCGAAGCTAAGTGCCGGTCCCGGGCTTCTTTCGGCACAAACCGCTCTCAGGAGCTCCCTGCGCTCGCCACAATGCTCTGTGTGCGAAGAAGCCGCTTCTTCGCATCCAGGAGAATCGGCGAGCGGCAGCTTCCCAAAGGCGAAGATGCAAGCCGCACCATGCAGGCACAGTGTGGGCAGCCTTCAGACTTAGAGAAAACAGTACTTTACCACTCTCCTGCCTTTTCCATGGTTATTATATTGGAAAAGAACGAGTTTTGGACAACTACCTTTCATTCTTGCCAAACTCTTTGCAGACCTCCGTGCAAGCTTTAGAACAAGATTTTGGATGTTTTCTTTCCTGGCAGAGTTTCTCTTTGCAAGATATGCTGGAAAAGCTTTTTGCTGAGTGTAGAGCGGCAAGACACGCAGAAGACGCAGATACGCAGCTCTCCGAAGCTAAGTGCCGGTCCCGGGCTTCTTTCGGCACAAACCGCTCTCAGGAGCTCCCTGCGCTCGCCACAATGCTCTGTGTGCGAAGAAGCCGCTTCTTCGCCTCCGGGAGAATCGGCGAGCGGCAGCTTCCCAAAGGCAAAGATGCAAGCCGCACCACACAGGCACAGTGTGGGCAGCCTTCAGACTTAGAGAAAACAGTACTTTACCACTCTCCTGCCTTTTCCATGGTTATTATATTGGAAAAGAACGAGTTTTGGACAACTACCTTTCATTCTTGCCAAACTCTTTGCAGACCTCCGTGCAAGCTTTAGAACAAGATTTTGGATGTTTTCTTTCCTGGCAGAGTTTCTCTTTGCAAGATATGCTGGAAAAGCTTTTGGCTGAGTGTAGAGCGGCAAGACACGCAGAAGACGCAGATACGCAGCTCTCCGAAGCTAAGTGCCGGTCCCGGGCTTCTTTCGGCACAAACCGCTCTCAGGAGCTCCCTGCGCTCGCCACAATGCTCTGTGTGCGAAGAAGCCGCTTCTTCGCCTCCGGGAGAATCGGCGAGCGGCAGCTTCCCAAAGGCGAAGATGCAAGCCGCACCATGCAGGCACAGTGTGGGCAGCCTTCAGACTTAGAGAAAACAGTACTTTACCACTCTCCTGCCTTTTCCATGGTTATTATATTGGAAAAGAACGAGTTTTGGACAACTACCTTTCATTCTTGCCAAACTCTTTGCAGACCTCCGTGCAAGCTTTAGAACAAGATTTTGGATGTTTTCTTTCCTGGCAGAGTTTCTCTTTGCAAGATATGGTGGAAAAGCTTTTTGCTGAGTGTAGAGCGGCAAGACACGCAGAAGACGCAGATACGCAGCTCTCCGAAGCTAAGTGCCGGTCCCGGGCTTCTTTCGGCACAAACCGCTCTCAGGAGCTCCCTGCGCTCGCCACAATGCTCTGCGTGCGAAGAAGCCGCTTCTTCGCCTCCGGGAGAATCGGCGAGCGGCAGCTTCCCAAAGGCAAAGATGCAAGCCGCACCACACAGGCACAGTGTGGGCAGCCTTCAGACTTAGAGAAAACAGAACTTTACCACTCTCCTGCCTTTTCCATTGTTATTATATTGGAAAAGAACGAGTTTTGGACAACTACCTTTCATTCTTGCCAAACTCTTTGCAGACCTCCGTGCAAGCTTTAGAACAAGATTTTGGATGTTTTCTTTCCTGGCAGAGTTTCTCTTTGCAAGATATGGTGGAAAAGCTTTTTGCTGAGTGTAGAGCGGCAAGACACGCAGAAGACGCAGATACGCAGCTCTCCGAAGCTAAGTGCCGGTCCCGGGCTTCTTTCGGCACAAACCACTCTCAGGAGCTCCCTGCGCTCGCCACAATGCTCTGTGTGCGAAGAAGCCGCTTCTTCGCCTCCGGGAGAATCGGCGAGCGGCAGCTTCCCAAAGGCGAAGATGCAAGCCGCACCACACAGGCACAGTGTGGGCAGCCTTCAGACTTAGAGAAAACAGTACTTTACCACTCTCCTGCCTTTTCCATGGTTATTATATTGGAAAAGAACGAGTTTTGGACAACTACCTTTCATTCTTGCCAAACTCTTTGCAGACCTCCGTGCAAGCTTTAGAACAAGATTTTGGATGTTTTCTTTCCTGGCAGAGTTTCTCTTTGCAAGATATGCTGGAAAAGCTTTTTGCTGAGTGTAGAGCGGCAAGACACGCAGAAGACGCAGATACGCAGCTCTCCGAAGCTAAGTGCCGGTCCCGGGCTTCTTTCGGCACAAACCGCTCTCAGGAGCTCCCTGCGCTCGCCACAATGCTCTGTGTGCGAAGAAGCCGCTTCTTCGCCTCCGGGAGAATCGGCGAGCGGCAGCTTCCCAAAGGCGAAGATGCAAGCCGCACCACACAGGCACAGTGTGGGCAGCCTTCAGACTTAGAGAAAACAGTACTTTACCACTCTCCTGCCTTTTCCATGGTTATTATATTGGAAAAGAACGAGTTTTGGACAACTACCTTTCATTCTTGCCAAACTCTTTGCAGACCTCCGTGCAAGCTTTACAACAAGATTTTGGATGTTTTCTTTCCTGGCAGAGTTTCTCTTTGCAAGATATGGTGGAAAAGCTTTTTGCTGAGTGTAGAGCCGCAAGACACGCAGAAGACGCAGATACGCAGCTCTCCGAAGCTAAGTGCCGGTCCCGGGCTTCTTTCGGCACAAACCGCTCTCAGGAGCTCCCTGCGCTCGCCACAATGCTCTGTGTGCGAAGAAGCCGCTTCTTCGCATCCAGGAGAATCGGCGAGCGGCAGCTTCCCAAAGGCGAAGATGCAAGCCGCACCATGCAGGCACAGTGTGGGCAGCCTTCAGACTTAGAGAAAACAGTACTTTACCACTCTCCTGCCTTTTCCATGGTTATTATATTGGAAAAGAACGAGTTTTGGACAACTACCTTTCATTCTTGCCAAACTCTTTGCAGACCTCCGTGCAAGCTTTAGAACAAGATTTTGGATGTTTTCTTTCCTGGCAGAGTTTCTCTTTGCAAGATATGCTGGAAAAGCTTTTTGCTGAGTGTAGAGCGGCAAGACACGCAGAAGACGCAGATACGCAGCTCTCCGAAGCTAAGTGCCGGTCCCGGGCTTCTTTCGGCACAAACCGCTCTCAG
The DNA here is from genome assembly GCF_037042795.1 of Molothrus aeneus. Taxonomy (NCBI): domain Eukaryota; kingdom Metazoa; phylum Chordata; class Aves; order Passeriformes; family Icteridae; genus Molothrus; species Molothrus aeneus. Next base: position 410,557 of record NW_027099227.1, read on the forward strand.
GAGCTCCCTGCGCTCGCCACAATGCTCTGTGTGCGAAGAAGCCGCTTCTTCGCCTCCGGGAGAATCGGCGAGCGGCAGCTTCCCAAAGGCAAAGATGCAAGCCGCACCACACAGGCACAGTGTGGGCAGCCTTCAGACTTAGAGAAAACAGTACTTTACCACTCTCCTGCCTTTTCCATGGTTATTATATTGGAAAAGAACGAGTTTTGGACAACTACCTTTCATTCTTGCCAAACTCTTTGCAGACCTCCGTGCAAGCTTTAGAACAAGATTTTGGATGTTTTCTTTCCTGGCAGAGTTTCTCTTTGCAAGATATGCTGGAAAAGCTTTTGGCTGAGTGTAGAGCGGCAAGACACGCAGAAGACGCAGATACGCAGCTCTCCGAAGCTAAGTGCCGGTCCCGGGCTTCTTTCGGCACAAACCGCTCTCAGGAGCTCCCTGCGCTCGCCACAATGCTCTGTGTGCGAAGAAGCCGCTTCTTCGCCTCCGGGAGAATCGGCGAGCGGCAGCTTCCCAAAGGCGAAGATGCAAGCCGCACCATGCAGGCACAGTGTGGGCAGCCTTCAGACTTAGAGAAAACAGTACTTTACCACTCTCCTGCCTTTTCCATGGTTATTATATTGGAAAAGAACGAGTTTTGGACAACTACCTTTCATTCTTGCCAAACTCTTTGCAGACCTCCGTGCAAGCTTTAGAACAAGATTTTGGATGTTTTCTTTCCTGGCAGAGTTTCTCTTTGCAAGATATGGTGGAAAAGCTTTTTGCTGAGTGTAGAGCGGCAAGACACGCAGAAGACGCAGATACGCAGCTCTCCGAAGCTAAGTGCCGGTCCCGGGCTTCTTTCGGCACAAACCGCTCTCAGGAGCTCCCTGCGCTCGCCACAATGCTCTGTGTGCGAAGAAGCCGCTTCTTCGCCTCCGGGAGAATCGGCGAGCGGCAGCTTCCCAAAGGCAAAGATGCAAGCCGCACCACACAGGCACAGTGTGGGCAGCCTTCAGACTTAGAGAAAACAGAACTTTACCACTCTCCTGCCTTTTCCATTGTTATTATATTGGAAAAGAACGAGTTTTGGACAACTACCTTTCATTCTTGCCAAACTCTTTGCAGACCTCCGTGCAAGCTTTAGAACAAGATTTTGGATGTTTTCTTTCCTGGCAGAGTTTCTCTTTGCAAGATATGGTGGAAAAGCTTTTTGCTGAGTGTAGAGCGGCAAGACACGCAGAAGACGCAGATACGCAGCTCTCCGAAGCTAAGTGCCGGTCCCGGGCTTCTTTCGGCACAAACCACTCTCAGGAGCTCCCTGCACTCGCCACAATGCTCTGTGTGCGAAGAAGCCGCTTCTTCGCCTCCGGGAGAATCGGCGAGCGGCAGCTTCCCAAAGGCAAAGATGCAAGCCGCACCACACAGGCACAGTGTGGGCAGCCTTCAGACTTAGAGAAAACAGTACTTTACCACTCTCCTGCCTTTTCCATGGTTATTATATTGGAAAAGAACGAGTTTTGGACAACTACCTTTCATTCTTGCCAAACTCTTTGCAGACCTCCGTGCAAGCTTTAGAACAAGATTTTGGATGTTTTCTTTCCTGGCAGAGTTTCTCTTTGCAAGATATGGTGGAAAAGCTTTTTGCTGAGTGTAGAGCGGCAAGACACGCAGAAGACGCAGATACGCAGCTCTCCGAAGCTAAGTGCCGGTCCCGGGCTTCTTTCGGCACAAACCGCTCTCAGGAGCTCCCTGCGCTCGCCACAATGCTCTGTGTGCGAAGAAGCCGCTTCTTCGCCTCCGGGAGAATCGGCGAGCGGCAGCTTCCCAAAGGCGAAGATGCAAGCCGCACCATGAAGGCACAGTGTGGGCAGCATTCAGACTTAGAGAAAACAGTACTTTACCACTCTCCTGCCTTTTCCATTGTTATTATATTGGAAAAGAACGAGTTTTGGACAACTACCTTTCATTCTTGCCAAACTCTTTGCAGACCTCCGTGCAAGCTTTAGAACAAGATTTTGGATGTTTTCTTTCCTGGCAGAGTTTCTCTTTGCAAGATATGGTGGAAAAGCTTTTTGCTGAGTGTAGAGCGGCAAGACACGCAGAAGACGCAGATACGCAGCTCTCCGAAGCTAAGTGCTGGTCCCGGGCTTCTTTCGGCACAAACCGCTCTCAGGAGCTCCCTGCGCTCGCCACAATGCTCTGTGTGCGAAGAAGCCGCTTCTTCGCCTCCGGGAGAATCGGCGAGCGGCAGCTTCCCAAAGGCAAAGATGCAAGCCGCACCACACAGGCACAGTGTGGGCAGCATTCAGACTTAGAGAAAACAGTACTTTACCACTCTCCTGCCTTTTCCATTGTTATTATATTGGAAAAGAACGAGTTTTGGACAACTACCTTTCATTCTTGCCAAACTCTTTGCAGACCTCCGTGCAAGCTTTAGAACAAGATTTTGGATGTTTTCTTTCCTGGCAGAGTTTCTCTTTGCAAGATATGGTGGAAAAGCTTTTTGCTGAGTGTAGAGCGGCAAGACACGCAGAAGACGCAGATACGCAGCTCTCCGAAGCTAAGTGCCGGTCCCGGGCTTCTTTCGGCACAAACCGCTCTCAGGAGCTCCCTGCGCTTGCCACAATGCTCTGTGTGCGAAGAAGCCGCTTCTTCGCCTCCGGGAGAATCGGCGAGCGGCAGCTTCCCAAAGGCAAAGATGCAAGCCGCACCACGCAGGCACAGTGTGGGCAGCCTTCAGACTTAGAGAAAACAGTACTTTACCACTCTCCTGCCTTTTCCATGGTTATTATATTGGAAAAGAAGGAGTTTTGGACAACTACCTTTCATTCTTGCCAAACTCTTTGCAGACCTCCGTGCAAGCTTTAGAACAAGATTTTGGATGTTTTCTTTCCTGGCAGAGTTTCTCTTTGCAAGATATGGTGGAAAAGCTTTTTGCTGAGTGTAGAGCGGCAAGACACGCAGAAGACGCAGATACGCAGCTCTCCGAAGCTAAGTGCCGGTCCCGGGCTTCTTTCGGCACAAACCGCTCTCAGGAGCTCCCTGCGCTCGCCACAATGCTCTGTGTGCGAAGAAGCCGCTTCTTCGCCTCCGGGAGAATCGGCGAGCGGCAGCTTCCCAAGGGCAAAGATGCAAGCCGCACCACACAGGCACAGTGTGGGCAGCCTTCAGACTTAGAGAAAACAGTACTTTACCACTCTCCTGCCTTTTCCATGGTTATTATATTGGAAAAGAACGAGTTTTGGACAACTACCTTTCATTCTTGCCAAACTCTTTGCAGACCTCCGTGCAAGCTTTAGAACAAGATTTTGGATGTTTTCTTTCCTGGCAGAGTTTCTCTTTGCAAGATATGGTGGAAAAGCTTTTTGCTGAGTGTAGAGCGGCAAGACACGCAGAAGACGCAGATACGCAGCTCTCCGAAGCTAAGTGCCGGTCCCGGGCTTCTTTCGGCACAAACCGCTCTCAGGAGCTCCCTGCGCTCGCCACAATGCTCTGTGTGCGAAGAAGCCGCTTCTTCGCCTCCGGGAGAATCGGCGAGCGGCAGCTTCCCAAAGGCGAAGATGCAAGCCGCACCACACAGGCACAGTGTGGGCAGCCTTCAGACTTAGAGAAAACAGAACTTTACCACTCTCCTGCCTTTTCCATTGTTATTATATTGGAAAAGAACGAGTTTTGGACAACTACCTTTCATTCTTGCCAAACTCTTTGCAGACCTCCGTGCAAGCTTTAGAACAAGATTTTGGATGTTTTCTTTCCTGGCAGAGTTTCTCTTTGCAAGATATGGTGGAAAAGCTTTTTGCTGAGTGTAGAGCGGCAAGACACGCAGAAGACGCAGATACGCAGCTCTCCGAAGCTAAGTGCCGGTCCCGGGCTTCTTTCGGCACAAACCACTCTCAGGAGCTCCCTGCGCTCGCCACAATGCTCTGTGTGCGAAGAAGCCGCTTCTTCGCCTCCGGGAGAATCGGCGAGCGGCAGCTTCCCAAAGGCAAAGATGCAAGCCGCACCACACAGGCACAGTGTGGGCAGCCTTCAGACTTAGAGAAAACAGTACTTTACCACTCTCCTGCCTTTTCCATGGTTATTATATTGGAAAAGAACGAGTTTTGGACAACTACCTTTCATTCTTGCCAAACTCTTTGCAGACCTCCGTGCAAGCTTTAGAACAAGATTTTGGATGTTTTCTTTCCTGGCAGAGTTTCTCTTTGCAAGATATGGTGGAAAAGCTTTTTGCTGAGTGTAGAGCGGCAAGACACGCAGAAGACGCAGATACGCAGCTCTCCGAAGCTAAGTGCCGGTCCCGGGCTTCTTTCGGCACAAACCGCTCTCAGGAGCTCCCTGCGCTCGCCACAATGCTCTGTGTGCGAAGAAGCCGCTTCTTCGCCTCCGGGAGAATCGGCGAGCGGCAGCTTCCCAAAGGCGAAGATGCAAGCCGCACCATGCAGGCAAAGTGTGGGCAGCCTTCAGACTTAGAGAAAACAGTACCACTCTCCTGCCTTTTCCATGGTTATTATATTGGAAAAGAACGAGTTTTGGACAACTACCTTTCATTCTTGCCAAACTCTTTGCAGACCTCCGTGCAAGCTTTAGAACAAGATTTTGGATGTTTTCTTTCCTGGCAGAGTTTCTCTTTGCAAGATATGCTGGAAAAGCTTTTTGCTGAGTGTAGAGCGGCAAGACACGCAGAAGACGCAGATACGCAGCTCTCCGAAGCTAAGTGCCGGTCCCGGGCTTCTTTCGGCACAAACCGCTCTCAGGAGCTCCCTGCGCTCGCCACAATGCTCTGTGTGCGAAGAAGCCGCTTCTTCGCCTCCGGGAGAATCGGCGAGCGGCAGCTTCCCAAAGGCGAAGATGCAAGCCGCACCATGAAGGCACAGTGTGGGCAGCATTCAGACTTAGAGAAAACAGTACTTTACCACTCTCCTGCCTTTTCCATTGTTATTATATTGGAAAAGAACGAGTTTTGGACAACTACCTTTCATTCTTGCCAAACTCTTTGCAGACCTCCGTGCAAGCTTTAGAACAAGATTTTGGATGTTTTCTTTCCTGGCAGAGTTTCTCTTTGCAAGATATGGTGGAAAAGCTTTTTGCTGAGTGTAGAGCGGCAAGACACGCAGAAGACGCAGATACGCAGCTCTCCGAAGCTAAGTGCTGGTCCCGGGCTTCTTTCGGCACAAACCGCTCTCAGGAGCTCCCTGCGCTCGCCACAATGCTCTGTGTGCGAAGAAGCCGCTTCTTCGCCTCCGGGAGAATCGGCGAGCGGCAGCTTCCCAAAGGCAAAGATGCAAGCCGCACCACACAGGCACAGTGTGGGCAGCATTCAGACTTAGAGAAAACAGTACTTTACCACTCTCCTGCCTTTTCCATTGTTATTATATTGGAAAAGAACGAGTTTTGGACAACTACCTTTCATTCTTGCCAAACTCTTTGCAGACCTCCGTGCAAGCTTTAGAACAAGATTTTGGATGTTTTCTTTCCTGGCAGAGTTTCTCTTTGCAAGATATGGTGGAAAAGCTTTTTGCTGAGTGTAGAGCGGCAAGACACGCAGAAGACGCAGATACGCAGCTCTCCGAAGCTAAGTGCCGGTCCCGGGCTTCTTTCGGCACAAACCGCTCTCAGGAGCTCCCTGCGCTTGCCACAATGCTCTGTGTGCGAAGAAGCCGCTTCTTCGCCTCCGGGAGAATCGGCGAGCGGCAGCTTCCCAAAGGCAAAGATGCAAGCCGCACCACGCAGGCACAGTGTGGGCAGCCTTCAGACTTAGAGAAAACAGTACTTTACCACTCTCCTGCCTTTTCCATGGTTATTATATTGGAAAAGAATGAGTTTTGGACAACTACCTTTCATTCTTGCCAAACTCTTTGCAGACCTCCGTGCAAGCTTTAGAACAAGATTTTGGATGTTTTCTTTCCTGGCAGAGTTTCTCTTTGCAAGATATGGTGGAAAAGCTTTTTGCTGAGTGTAGAGCGGCAAGACACGCAGAAGACGCAGATACGCAGCTCTCCGAAGCTAAGTGCCGGTCCCGGGCTTCTTTCGGCACAAACCGCTCTCAGGAGCTCCCTGCGCTCGCCACAATGCTCTGTGTGTGAAGAAGCCGCTTCTTCGCCTCCGGGAGAATCGGCGAGCGGCAGCTTCCCAAAGGCGAAGATGCAAGCCGCACCATGCAGGCACAGTGTGGGCAGCATTCAGACTTAGAGAAAACAGTACTTTACCACTCTCCTGCCTTTTCCATTGTTATTATATTGGAAAAGAACGAGTTTTGGACAACTACCTTTCATTCTTGCCAAACTCTTTGCAGACCTCCGTGCAAGCTTTAGAACAAGATTTTGGATGTTTTCTTTCCTGGCAGAGTTTCTCTTTGCAAGATATGGTGGAAAAGCTTTTTGCTGAGTGTTGAGCGGCAAGACACGCAGAAGACGCAGATACGCAGCTCTCCGAAGCTAAGTGCCGGTCCCGGGCTTCTTTCGGCACAAACCGCTCTCAGGAGCTCCCTGCGCTCGCCACAATGCTCTGTGTGCGAAGAAGCCGCTTCTTCGCCTGCGGGAGAATCGGCGAGCGGCAGCTTCCCAAAGGCGAAGATGCAAGCCGCACCATGCAGGCACAGTGTGGCCAGCATTCGGACTTAGAGAAAACAGAACTTTTCCACTCTCCTACCTTTTCCATGGTTATTATATTGGAAAAGAACGAGTTTTGGACAACTACCTTTCATTCTTGCCAAACTCTTTGCAGACCTCCGTGCAAGCTTTAGAACAAGATTTTGGATGTTTTCTTTCCTGGCAGAGTTTCTCTTTGCAAGATATGCTGGAAAAGCTTTTTCCTGAGTGTTGAGCGGCAAGACACGCAGAAGACGCAGATACGCAGCTCTCCGAAGCTAAGTGCCGGTCCCGGGCTTCTTTCGGCACAAACCGCTCTCAGGAGCTCCCTGCGCTCGCCACAATGCTCTGTGTGCGAAGAAGCCGCTTCTTCGCCTGCGGGAGAATCGGCGAGCGGCAGCTTCCCAAAGGCGAAGATTCAAGCCGCACCACACAGGCACAGTGTGGGCAGTCTTCAGACTTAGATAAAACAGTACTTTACCACTCTCCTGCCTTTTCCATGGTTATTATATTGGAAAAGAACGAGTTTTGGACAACTACCTTTCATTCTTGCCAAACTCTTTGCAGACCTCCGTGCAAGCTTTAGAACAAGATTTTGGATGTTTTCTTTCCTGGCAGAGTTTCTCTTTGCAAGATATGCTGGAAAAGCTTTTTGCTGAGTGTAGAGCGGCAAGACACGCAGAAGACGCAGATACGCAGCTCTCCGAAGCTAAGTGCCGGTCCCGGGCTTCTTTCGGCACAAACCGCTCTCAGGAGCTCCCTGCGCTCGCCACAATGCTCTGTGTGCGAAGAAGCCGCTTCTTCGCCTGCGGGAGAATCGGCGAGCGGCAGCTTCCCAAAGGCGAAGATGCAAGCCGCACCACACAGGCACAGTGTGGGCAGCCTTCAGACTTAGATAAAACAGTACTTTACCACTCTCCTGCCTTTTCCATGGTTATTCTATTGGAAAAGAACGAGTTTTGGACAACTACCTTTCATTCTTGCCAAACTCTTTGCAGACCTCCGTGCACGCTTTAGAACAAGATTTTGGATGTTTTCTTTCCTGGCAGAGTTTCTCTTTGCAAGATATGCTGGAAAAGCTTTTTGCTGAGTGTAGAGTGGCAAGACACGCAGAAGACGCAGATACGCAGCTCTCCGAAGCTAAGTGCCGGTCCCGGGCTTCTTTCGGCACAAACCGCTCTCAGGAGCTCCCTGCGCTCGCCACAATGCTCTGTGTGCGAAGAAGCCGCTTCTTCGCCTCCGGGAGAATCGGCGAGCGGCAGCTTCCCAAAGGCGAAGATGCAAGCCGCACCATGCAGGCACAGTGTGGGCAGCCTTCAGACTTAGAGAAAACAGTACTTTACCACTCTCCTGCCTTTTCCATGGTTATTATATTGGAAAAGAACGAGTTTTGGACAACTACCTTTCATTCTTGCCAAACTCTTTGCAGACCTCCGTGCAAGCTTTAGAACAAGATTTTGGATGTTTTCTTTCCTGGCAGAGTTTCTCTTTGCAAGATATGGTGGAAAAGCTTTTTGCTGAGTGTAGAGCGGCAAGACACGCAGAAGACGCAGATACGCAGCTCTCCGAAGCTAAGTGCCGGTCCCGGGCTTCTTTCGGCACAAACCGCTCTCAGGAGCTCCCTGCGCTCGCCACAATGCTCTGTGTGCGAAGAAGCCGCTTCTTCGCCTCCGGGAGAATCGGCGAGCGGCAGCTTCCCAAAGGCGAAGATGCAAGCCGCACCATGCAGGCACAGTGTGGGCAGCCTTCAGACTTAGATAAAACAGTACCACTCTCCTGCCTTTTCCATGGTTATTCTACTGGAAAAGAACGAGTTTTGGACAACTACCTTTCATTCTTGCCAAACTCTTTGCAGACCTCCGTGCACGCTTTAGAACAAGATTTTGGATGTTTTCTTTCCTGGCAGAGTTTCTCTTTGCAAGATATGCTGGAAAAGCTTTTTGCTGAGTGTAGAGTGGCAAGACACGCAGAAGACGCAGATACGCAGCTCTCCGAAGCTAAGTGCCGGTCCCGGGCTTCTTTCGGCACAAACCGCTCTCAGGAGCTCCCTGCGCTCGCCACAATGCTCTGTGTGCGAAGAAGCCGCTTCTTCGCCTCCGGGAGAATCGGCGAGCGGCAGCTTCCCAAAGGCGAAGATGCAAGCCGCACCATGCAGGCACAGTGTGGCCAGCATTCGGACTTAGAGAAAAGAGAACTTTTCCACTCTCCTACCTTTTCCATGGTTATTATATTGGAAAAGAACGAGTTTTGGACAACTACCTTTCATTCTTGCCAAACTCTTTGCAGACCTCCGTGCAAGCTTTAGAACAAGATTTTGGATGTTTTCTTTCCTGGCAGAGTTTCTCTTTGCAAGATATGCTGGAAAAGCTTTTTGCTGAGTGTTGAGCGGCAAGACACGCAGAAGACGCAGATACGCAGCTCTCCGAAGCTAAGTGCCGGTCCCGGGCTTCTTTCGGCACAAACCGCTCTCAGGAGCTCCCTGCGCTCGCCACAATGCTCTGTGTGCGAAGAAGCCGCTTCTTCGCCTCCGGGAGAATCGGCGAGCGGCAGCTTCCCAAAGGCGAAGATGCAAGCCGCACCACGCAGCACAGTGTGGGCAGCCTTCAGACTTAGAGAAAACAGTACTTTACCACTCTCCTGCCTTTTCCATGGTTATTATATTGGAAAAGAACGAGTTTTGGACAACTACCTTTCATTCTTGCCAAACTCTTTGCAGACCTCCGTGCAAGCTTTAGAACAAGATTTTGGATGTTTTCTTTCCTGGCAGAGTTTCTCTTTGCAAGATATGCTGGAAAAGCTTTTTGCTGAGTGTAGAGCGGCAAGACACGCAGAAGACGCAGATACGCAGCTCTCCGAAGCTAAGTGCCGGTCCCGGGCTTCTTTCGGCACAAACCACTCTCAGGAGCTCCCTGCGCTCGCCACAATGCTCTGTGTGCGAAGAAGCCGCTTCTTCGCCTGCGGGAGAATCGGCGAGCGGCAGCTTCCCAAAGGCGAAGATGCAACCCGCACCATGCAGGCACAGTGTGGGCAGCCTTCAGACTTAGATAAAACAGTACTTTACCACTCTCCTGCCTTTTCCATGGTTATTATATTGGAAAAGAACGAGTTTTGGACAACTACCTTTCATTCTTGCCAAACTCTTTGCAGACCTCCGTGCAAGCTTTAGAACAAGATTTTGGATGTTTTCTTTCCTGGCAGAGTTTCTCTTTGCAAGATATGCTGGAAAAGCTTTTTGCTGAGTGTTGAGCGGCAAGACACGCAGAAGACGCAGATACGCAGCTCTCCGAAGCTAAGTGCCGGTCCCGGGCTTCTTTCGGCACAAACCGCTCTCAGGAGCTCCCTGCGCTCGCCACAATGCTCTGTGTGCGAAGAAGCCGCTTCTTCGCCTCCGGGAGAATCGGCGAGCGGCAGCTTCCCAAAGGCGAAGATGCAAGCCGCACCACGCAGCACAGTGTGGGCAGCCTTCAGACTTAGAGAAAACAGTACTTTACCACTCTCCTGCCTTTTCCATGGTTATTATATTGGAAAAGAACGAGTTTTGGACAACTACCTTTCATTCTTGCCAAACTCTTTGCAGACCTCCGTGCAAGCTTTAGAACAAGATTTTGGATGTTTTCTTTCCTGGCAGAGTTTCTCTTTGCAAGATATGCTGGAAAAGCTTTTTGCTGAGTGTAGAGCGGCAAGACACGCAGAAGACGCAGATACGCAGCTCTCCGAAGCTAAGTGCCGGTCCCGGGCTTCTTTCGGCACAAACCACTCTCAGGAGCTCCCTGCGCTCGCCACAATGCTCTGTGTGCGAAGAAGCCGCTTCTTCGCCTGCGGGAGAATCGGCGAGCGGCAGCTTCCCAAAGGCGAAGATGCAACCCGCACCATGCAGGCACAGTGTGGGCAGCCTTCAGACTTAGATAAAACAGTACTTTACCACTCTCCTGCCTTTTCCATGGTTATTATATTGGAAAAGAACGAGATTTGGACAACTACCTTTCATTCTTGCCAAACTCTTTGCAGACCTCCGTGCAAGCTTTAGAACAAGATTTTGGATGTTTTCTTTCCTGGCAGAGTTTCTCTTTGCAAGATATGCTGGAAAAGCTTTTTGCTGAGTGTAGAGCGGCAAGACACGCAGAAGACGCAGATACGCAGCTCTCCGAAGCTAAGTGCCGGTCCCGGGCTTCTTTCGGCACAAACCGCTCTCAGGAGCTCCCTGCGCTCGCCACAATGCTCTGTGTGCGAAGAAGCCGCTTCTTCGCCTGCGGGAGAATCGGCGAGCGGCAGCTTCCCAAAGGCGAAGATGCAAGCCGCACCACACAGGCACAGTGTGGGCAGCCTTCAGACTTAGATAAAACAGTACTTTACCACTCTCCTGCCTTTTCCATGGTTATTCTATTGGAAAAGAACGAGTTTTGGACAACTACCTTTCATTCTTGCCAAACTCTTTGCAGACCTCCGTGCACGCTTTAGAACAAGATTTTGGATGTTTTCTTTCCTGGCAGAGTTTCTCTTTGCAAGATATGCTGGAAAAGCTTTTTGCTGAGTGTAGAGTGGCAAGACACGCAGAAGACGCAGATACGCAGCTCTCCGAAGCTAAGTGCCGGTCCCGGGCTTCTTTCGGCACAAACCGCTCTCAGGAGCTCCCTGCGCTCGCCACAATGCTCTGTGTGCGAAGAAGCCGCTTCTTCGCCTCCGGGAGAATCGGCGAGCGGCAGCTTCCCAAAGGCGAAGATGCAAGCCGCACCATGCAGGCACAGTGTGGGCAGCCTTCAGACTTAGAGAAAACAGTACTTTACCACTCTCCTGCCTTTTCCATGGTTATTATATTGGAAAAGAACGAGTTTTGGACAACTACCTTTCATTCTTGCCAAACTCTTTGCAGACCTCCGTGCAAGCTTTAGAACAAGATTTTGGATGTTTTCTTTCCTGGCAGAGTTTCTCTTTGCAAGATATGGTGGAAAAGCTTTTTGCTGAGTGTAGAGCGGCAAGACACGCAGAAGACGCAGATACGCAGCTCTCCGAAGCTAAGTGCCGGTCCCGGGCTTCTTTCGGCACAAACCGCTCTCAGGAGCTCCCTGCGCTCGCCACAATGCTCTGTGTGCGAAGAAGCCGCTTCTTCGCCTCCGGGAGAATCGGCGAGCGGCAGCTTCCCAAAGGCGAAGATGCAAGCCGCACCATGCAGGCACAGTGTGGGCAGCCTTCAGACTTAGATAAAACAGTACCACTCTCCTGCCTTTTCCATGGTTATTCTACTGGAAAAGAACGAGTTTTGGACAACTACCTTTCATTCTTGCCAAACTCTTTGCAGACCTCCGTGCAAGCTTTAGAACAAGATTTTGGATGTTTTCTTTCCTGGCAGAGTTTCTCTTTGCAAGATATGCTGGAAAAGCTTTTTGCTGAGTGTAGAGCGGCAAGACACGCAGAAGACGCAGATACGCAGCTCTCCGAAGCTAAGTGCCGGTCCCGGGCTTCTTTCGGCACAAACCGCTCTCAGGAGCTCCCTGCGCTCGCCACAATGCTCTGTGTGCGAAGAAGCCGCTTCTTCGCCTGCGGGAGAATCGGCGAGCGGCAGCTTCCCAAAGGCGAAGATGCAAGCCGCACCATGCAGGCACAGTGTGGCCAGCATTCGGACTTAGAGAAAAGAGAACTTTTCCACTCTCCTACCTTTTCCATGGTTATTATATTGGAAAAGAACGAGTTTTGGACAACTACCTTTCATTCTTGCCAAACTCTTTGCAGACCTCCGTGCAAGCTTTAGAACAAGATTTTGGATGTTTTCTTTCCTGGCAGAGTTTCTCTTTGCAAGATATGGTGGAAAAGCTTTTTGCTGAGTGTTGAGCGGCAAGACACGCAGAAGACGCAGATACGCAGCTCTCCGAAGCTAAGTGCCGGTCCCGGGCTTCTTTCGGCACAAACCGCTCTCAGGAGCTCCCTGCGCTCGCCACAATGCTCTGTGTGCGAAGAAGCCGCTTCTTCGCCTGCGGGAGAATCGGCGAGCGGCAGCTTCCCAAAGGCGAAGATGCAAGCCGCACCACGCAGCACAGTGTGGGCAGCCTTCAGACTTAGAGAAAACAGTACTTTACCACTCTCCTGCCTTTTCCATGGTTATTATATTGGAAAAGAACGAGTTTTGGACAACTACCTTTCATTCTTGCCAAACTCTTTGCAGACCTCCGTGCAAGCTTTAGAACAAGATTTTGGATGTTTTCCTTCCTGGCAGAGTTTCTCTTTGCAAGATATGCTGGAAAAGCTTTTTGCTGAGTGTAGAGCGGCAAGACACGCAGAAGATGCAGATACGCAGCTCTCCGAAGCTAAGTGCCGGTCCCGGGCTTCTTTCGGCACAAACCGCTCTCAGGAGCTCCCTGCGCTCGCCACAATGCTCTGTGTGCGAAGAAGCCGCTTCTTCGCCTCCGGGAGAATCGGCGAGCGGCAGCTTCCCAAAGGCGAAGATGCAAGCCGCACCACACAGGCACAGTGTGGGCAGCCTTCAGACTTAGAGAAAACAGTACTTTACCACTCTCCTGCCTTTTCCATGGTTATTCTATTGGAAAAGAACGAGTTTTGGACAACTACCTTTCATTCTTGCCAAACTCTTTGCAGACCTCCGTGCACGCTTTAGAACAAGATTTTGGATGTTTTCTTTCCTGGCAGAGTTTCTCTTTGCAAGATATGGTGGAAAAGCTTTTTGCTGAGTGTAGAGTGGCAAGACACGCAGAAGACACAGATACGCAGCTCTCCGAAGCTAAGTGCCGGTCCCGGGCTTCTTTCGGCACAAACCGCTCTCAGGAGCTCCCTGCGCTCGCCACAATGCTCTGTGTGCGAAGAAGCCGCTTCTTCGCCTCCGGGAGAATCGGCGAGCGGCAGCTTCCCAAAGGCGAAGATGCAAGCCGCACCATGCAGGCACAGTGTGGGCAGCCTTCAGACTTAGAGAAAACAGTACTTTACCACTCTTCTGCCTTTTCCATTGTTATTATATTGGAAAAGAACGAGTTTTGGACAACTACCTTTCATTCTTGCCAAACTCTTTGCAGACCTCCGTGCAAGCTTTAGAACAAGATTTTGGATGTTTTCCTTCCTGGCAGAGTTTCTCTTTGCAAGATATGGTGGAAAAGCTTTTTGCTGAGTGTAGAGCGGCAAGACACGCAGAAGACGCAGATACGCAGCTCTCCGAAGCTAAGTGCCGGTCCCGGGCTTCTTTCGGCACAAACCGCTCTCAGGAGCTCCCTGCGCTCGCCACAATGCTCTGTGTGCGAAGAAGCCGCTTCTTCGCCTCCGGGAGAATCGGCGAGCGGCAGCTTCCCAAAGGCGAAGATGCAAGCCGCACCATGCAGGCACAGTGTGGCCAGCATTCGGACTTAGAGAAAACAGTACTTTACCACTCTCCTACCTTTTCCATGGTTATTATATTGGAAAAGAACGAGTTTTGGACAACTACCTTTCATTCTTGCCAAACTCTTTGCAGACCTCCGTGCAAGCTTTAGAACAAGATTTTGGATGTTTTCTTTCCTGGCAGAGTTTCTCTTTGCAAGATATGCTGGAAAAGCTTTTTCCTGAGTGTTGAGCGGCAAGACACGCAGAAGACGCAGATACGCAGCTCTCCGAAGCTAAGTGCCGGTCCCGGGCTTCTTTCGGCACAAACCGCTCTCAGGAGCTCCCTGCGCTCGCCACAATGCTCTGTGTGCGAAGAAGCCGCTTCTTCGCCTGCGGGAGAATCGGCGAGCGGCAGCTTCCCAAAGGCGAAGATGCAAGCCGCACCATGCAGGCACAGTGTGGGCAGTCTTCAGACTTAGATAAAACAGTACTTTACCACTCTCCTGCCTTTTCCATGGTTATTCTATTGGAAAAGAACGAGTTTTGGACAACTACCTTTCATTCTTGCCAAACTCTTTGCAGACCTCCGTGCAAGCTTTAGAACAAGATTTTGGATGTTTTCTTTCCTGGCAGAGTTTCTCTTTGCAAGATATGCTGGAAAAGCTTTTTGCTGAGTGTAGAGCGGCAAGACACGCAGAAGACGCAGATACGCAGCTCTCCGAAGCTAAGTGCCGGTCCCGGGCTTCTTTCGGCACAAACCGCTCTCAGGAGCTCCCTGCGCTCGCCACAATGCTCTGTGTGCGAAGAAGCCGCTTCTTCGCCTGCGGGAGAATCGGCGAGCGGCAGCTTCCCAAAGGCGAAGATGCAAGCCGCACCATGCAGGCACAGTGTGGGCAGCCTTCAGACTTAGAGAAAACAGTACTTTACCACTCTCCTGCCTTTTCCATGGTTATTATATTGGAAAAGAACGAGTTTTGGACAACTACCTTTCATTCTTGCCAAACTCTTTGCAGACCTCCGTGCAAGCTTTAGAACAAGATTTTGGATGTTTTCTTTCCTGGCAGAGTTTCTCTTTGCAAGATATGGTGGAAAAGCTTTTTGCTGAGTGTAGAGCGGCAAGACACGCAGAAGACGCAGATACGCAGCTCTCCGAAGCTAAGTGCCGGTCCCGGGCTTCTTTCGGCACAAACCGCTCTCAGGAGCTCCCTGCGCTCGCCACAATGCTCTGTGTGCGAAGAAGCCGCTCCTTCGCCTCCGGGAGAATCGGCGAGCGGCAGCTTCCCAAAGGCGAAGATGCAAGCCGCACCATGCAGGCACAGTGTGGGCAGCATTCAGACTTAGAGAAAACAGTACTTTACCACTCTCCTGCCTTTTCCATTGTTATTCTATTGGAAAAGAACGAGTTTTGGACAACTACCTTTCATTCTTGCCAAACTCTTTGCAGACCTCCGTGCAAGCTTTAGAACAAGATTTTGGATGTTTTCTTTCCTGGCAGAGTTTCTCTTTGCAAGATATGGTGGAAAAGCTTTTTGCTGAGTGTAGAGCGGCAAGACACGCAGAAGACGCAGATACGCAGCTCTCCGAAGCTAAATGCCGGTCCCGGGCTTCTTTCGGCACAAACCGCTCTCAGGAGCTCCCTGCGCTCGCCACAATGCTCTGTGTGCGAAGAAGCCGCTTCTTCGCCTCCGGGAGAATCGGCGAGCGGCAGCTTCCCAAAGGCGAAGATGCAAGCCGCACCATGCAGGCACAGTGTGGGCAGCCTTCAGACTTAGATAAAACAGTACCACTCTCCTGCCTTTTCCATGGTTATTCTACTGGAAAAGAACGAGTTTTGGACAACTACCTTTCATTCTTGCCAAACTCTTTGCAGACCTCCGTGCAAGCTTTAGAACAAGATTTTGGATGTTTTCTTTCCTGGCAGAGTTTCTCTTTGCAAGATATGGTGGAAAAGCTTTTTGCTGAGTGTAGAGCGGCAAGACACGCAGAAGACGCAGATACGCAGCTCTCCGAAGCTAAGTGCCGGTCCCGGGCTTCTTTCGGCACAAACCGCTCTCAGGAGCTCCCTGCGCTCGCCACAATGCTCTGTGTGCGAAGAAGCCGCTTCTTCGCCTCCGGGAGAATCGGCGAGCGGCAGCTTCCCAAAGGCGAAGATGCAAGCCGCACCATGCAGGCACAGTGTGGGCAGCCTTCAGACTTAGAGAAAACAGTACTTTACCACTCTCCTGCCTTTTCCATGGTTATTCTATTGGAAAAGAACGAGTTTTGGACAACTACCTTTCATTCTTGCCAAACTCTTTGCAGACCTCCGTGCAAGCTTTAGAACAAGATTTTGGATGTTTTCTTTCCTGGCAGAGTTTCTCTTTGCAAGATATGGTGGAAAAGCTTTTTGCTGAGTGTAGAGCGGCAAGACACGCAGAAGACGCAGATACGCAGCTCTCCGAAGCTAAGTGCCGGTCCCGGGCTTCTTTCGGCACAAACCGCTCTCAGGAGCTCCCTGCGCTCGCCACAATGCTCTGTGTGCGAAGAAGCCGCTTCTTCGCCTGCGGGAGAATCGGCGAGTGGCAGCTTCCCAATGGGGAAGATGCAAGCCGCACCATGCAGGCACAGTGTGGGCAGCCTTCAGACTTAGAGAAAACAGTACTTTACCACTCTCCTGCCTTTTCCATGGTTATTATATTGGAAAAGAACGAGTTTTGGACAACTACCTTTCATTCTTGCCAAACTCTTTGCAGACCTCCGTGCAAGCTTTAGAACAAGATTTTGGATGTTTTCCTTCCTGGCAGAGTTTCACTTTGCAAGATATGCTGGAAAAGCTTTTTGCTGAGTGTAGAGCGGCAAGACACGCAGAAGACGCAGATACGCAGCTCTCCGAAGCTAAGTGCCGGTCCCGGGCTTCTTTCGGCACAAACCGCTCTCAGGAGCTCCCTGCGCTCGCCACAATGCTCTGTGTGCGAAGAAGCCGCTTCTTCGCCTGCGGGAGAATCGGCGAGCGGCAGCTTCCCAAAGGCGAAGATGCAAGCCGCACCATGCAGGCACAGTGTGGGCAGCCTTCAGACTTAGAGAAAACAGAATTTTACCACTCTCCTGCCTTTTCCATGGTTATTATATTGGAAAAGAACGAGTTTTGGACAACTACCTTTCATTCTTGCCAAACTCTTTGCAGACCTCCGTGCAAGCTTTAGAACAAGATTTTGGATGTTTTCTTTCCTGGCAGAGTTTCTCTTTGCAAGATATGCTGGAAAAGTTTTTGCTGAGTGTAGAGCGGCAAGACACGCAGAAGACGCAGATACGCAGCTCTCCGAAGCTAAGTGCCGGTCCCGGGCTTCTTTCGGCACAAACCGCTCTCAGGAGCTCCCTGCGCTCGCCACAATGCTCTGTGTGCGAAGAAGCCGCTTCTTCGCCTGCGGGAGAATCGGCGAGCGGCAGCTTCCCAAAGGCGAAGATGCAAGCCGCACCACACAGGCACAGTGTGGGCAGCCTTCAGACTTAGAGAAAACAGAATTTTACCACTCTCCTGCCTTTTCCATGGTTATTCTATTGGAAAAGAACGAGTTTTGGACAACTACCTTTCATTCTTGCCAAACTCTTTGCAGACCTCCGTGCAAGCTTTAGAACAAGATTTTGGATGTTTTCTTTCCTGGCAGAGTTTCTCTTTGCAAGATATGGTGGAAAAGCTTTTTGCTGAGTGTAGAGCGGCAAGACACGCAGAAGACGCAGATACGCAGCTCTCCGAAGCTAAGTGCCGGTCCCGGGCTTCTTTCGGCACAAACCGCTCTCAGGAGCTCCCTGCGCTCGCCACAATGCTCTGTGTGTGAAGAAGCCGCTTCTTCGCCTGCGGGAGAATCGGCGAGCGGCATCTTCCCAAAGGCGAAGATGCAAGCCGCACCACACAGGCACAGTGTGGGCAGCCTTCAGACTTAGAGAAAACAGAATTTTACCACTCTCCTGCCTTTTCCATGGTTATTATATTGGAAAAGAACGAGTTTTGGACAACTACCTTTCATTCTTGCCAAACTCTTTGCAGACCTCCGTGCAAGCTTTAGAACAAGATATTGGATGTTTTCTTTCCTGGCAGAGTTTCTCTTTGCAAGATATGCTGGAAAAGTTTTTGCTGAGTGTAGAGCGGCAAGACACGCAGAAGACGCAGATACGCAGCTCTCCGAAGCTAAGTGCCGGTCCCGGGCTTCTTTCGGCACAAACCGCTCTCAGGAGCTCCCTGCGCTCGCCACAATGCTCTGTGTGCGAAGAAGCCGCTTCTTCGCCTGCGGGAGAATCGGCGAGCGGCAGCTTCCCAAAGGCGAAGATGCAAGCCGCACCATGCAGGCACAGTGTGGGCAGCCTTCAGACTTAGAGAAAACAGTACTTTACCACTCTCCTGCCTTTTCCATGGTTATTCTATTGGAAAAGAACGAGTTTTGGACAACTACCTTTCATTCTTGCCAAACTCTTTGCAGACCTCCGTGCAAGCTTTAGAACAAGATTTTGGATGTTTTCTTTCCTGGCAGAGTTTCTCTTTGCAAGATATGGTGGAAAAGTTTTTGCTGAGTGTAGAGCGGCAAGACACGCAGAAGACGCAGATACGCAGCTCTCCGAAGCTAAGTGCCGGTCCCGGGCTTCTTTCGGCACAAACCGCTCTCAGGAGTTCCCTGCGCTCGCCACAATGCTCTGTGTGCGAAGAAGCCGCTTCTTCGCCTGCGGGAGAATCGGCGAGCGGCAGCTTCCCAAAGGCGAAGATGCAAGCCGCACCATGCAGGCACAGTGTGGGCAGCCTTCAGACTTAGATAAAACAGTACCACTCTCCTGCCTTTTCCATGGTTATTATATTGGAAAAGAACGAGTTTTGGACAACTACCTTTCATTCTTGCCAAACTCTTTGCAGACCTCCGTGCAAGCTTTAGAACAAGATTTTGGATGTTTTCCTTCCTGGCAGAGTTTCTCTTTGCAAGATATGGTGGAAAAGCTTTTTGCTGAGTGTAGAGCGGCAAGACACGCAGAAGACGCAGATACGCAGCTCTCCGAAGCTAAGTGCCGGTCCCGGGCTTCTTTCGGCACAAACCGCTCTCAGGAGCTCCCTGCGCTCACCACAATGCTCTGTGTGCGAAGAAGCCGCTTCTTCGCCTCCGGGAGAATCGGCGAGCGGCAGCTTCCCAAAGGCGAAGATGCAAGCCGCACCATGCAGGCACAGTGTGGGCAGCCTTCAGACTTAGATAAAACAGTACCACTCACCTGCCTTTTCCATGGTTATTATATTGGAAAAGAACGAGTTTTGGACAACTACCTTTCATTCTTGCCAAACTCTTTGCAGACCTCCGTGCAAGCTTTAGAACAAGATTTTGGATGTTTTCTTTCCTGGCAGAGTTTCTCTTTGCAAGATATGCTGGAAAAGCTTTTTGCTGAGTGTAGAGCGGCAAGACACGCAGAAGACGCAGATACGCAGCTCTCCGAAGCTAAGTGCCGGTCCCGGGCTTCTTTCGGCACAAACCGCTCTCAGGAGCTCCCTGCGCTCGCCACAATGCTCTGTGTGCGAAGAAGCCGCTTCTTCGCCTCCGGGAGAATCGGCGAGCGGCAGCTTCCCAAAGGCGAAGATGCAAGCCGCACCATGCAGGCACAGTGTGGGCAGCCTTCAGACTTAGAGAAAACAGTACCACTCTCCTGCCTTTTCCATGGTTATTCTATTGGAAAAGAACGAGTTTTGGACAACTACCTTTCATTCTTGCCAAACTCTTTGCAGACCTCCGTGCAAGCTTTAGAACAAGATTTTGGATGTTTTCTTTCCTGGCAGAGTTTCTCTTTGCAAGATATGCTGGAAAAGCTTTTTGCTGAGTGTAGAGCGGCAAGACACGCAGAAGACGCAGATACGCAGCTCTCCGAAGCTAAGTGCCGGTCCCGGGCTTCTTTCGGCACAAACCGCTCTCAGGAGCTCCCTGCGCTCGCCACAATGCTCTGTGTGCGAAGAAGCCGCTTCTTCGCCTGCGGGAGAATCGGCGAGCGGCAGCTTCCCAAAGGCAAAGATGCAAGCCGCACCACACAGGCACAGTGTGGGCAGCCTTCAGACTTAGAGAAAACAGTACTTTACCACTCTCCTGCCTTTTCCATTGTTATTATATTGGAAAAGAACGAGTTTTGGACAACTACCTTTCATTCTTGCCAAACTCTTTGCAGACCTCCGTGCACGCTTTAGAACAAGATTTTGGATGTTTTCTTTCCTGGCAGAGTTTCTCTTTGCAAGATATGCTGGAAAAGCTTTTTGCTGAGTGTAGAGTGGCAAGACACGCAGAAGACGCAGATACGCAGCTCTCCGAAGCTAAGTGCCGGTCCCGGGCTTCTTTCGGCACAAACCGCTCTCAGGAGCTCCCTGCGCTCGCCACAATGCTCTGTGTGCGAAGAAACCGCTTCTTCGCCTCCGGGAGAATCGGCGAGCGGCAGCTTCCCAAAGGCGAAGATGCAAGCCGCACCATGCAGGCACAGTGTGGGCAGCCTTCAGACTTAGAGAAAACAGTACTTTACCACTCTCCTGCCTTTTCCATGGTTATTCTATTGGAAAAGAACGAGTTTTGGACAACTACCTTTCATTCTTGCCAAACTCTTTGCAGACCTCCGTGCAAGCTTTAGAACAAGATTTTGGATGTTTTCTTTCCTGGCAGAGTTTCTCTTTGCAAGATATGCTGGAAAAGCTTTTTGCTGAGTGTAGAGCGGCAAGACACACAGAAGACGCAGATACGCAGCTCTCCGAAGCTAAGTGCCGGTCCCGGGCTTCTTTCGGCACAAACCGCTCTCAGGAGCTCCCTGCGCTCGCCACAATGCTCTGTGTGCGAAGAAGCCGCTTCTTCGCCTCCGGGAGAATCGGCGAGCGGCAGCTTCCCAAAGGCGAAGATGCAAGCCGCACCACACAGGCACAGTGTGGGCAGCCTTCAGACTTAGAGAAAACAGTACTTTACCACTCTCCTGCCTTTTCCATGGTTATTCTATTGGAAAAGAACGAGTTTTGGACAACTACCTTTCATTCTTGCCAAACTCTTTGCAGACCTCCGTGCAAGCTTTAGAACAAGATTTTGGATGTTTTCTTTCCTGGCAGAGTTTCTCTTTGCAAGATATGCTGGAAAAGCTTTTTGCTGAGTGTAGAGCGGCAAGACACGCAGAAGACGCAGATACGCAGCTCTCCGAAGCTAAGTGCCGGTCCCGGGCTTCTTTCGGCACAAACCGCTCTCAGGAGCTCCCTGCGCTCGCCACAATGCTCTGTGTGCGAAGAAGCCGCTTCTTCGCCTCCGGGAGAATCGGCGAGCGGCAGCTTCCCAAAGGCGAAGATGCAAGCCGCACCATGCAGGCACAGTGTGGGCAGCCTTCAGACTTAGAGAAAACAGTACCACTCTCCTGCCTTTTCCATGGTTATTATATTGGAAAAGAACGAGTTTTGGACAACTACCTTTCATTCTTGCCAAACTCTTTGCAGACCTCCGTGCAAGCTTTAGAACAAGATTTTGGATGTTTTCTTTCCTGGCAGAGTTTCTCTTTGCAAGATATGGTGGAAAAGCTTTTTGCTGAGTGTAGAGCGGCAAGACACGCAGAAGACGCAGATACGCAGCTCTCCGAAGCTAAGTGCCGGTCCCGGGCTTCTTTCGGCACAAACCGCTCTCAGGAGCTCCCTGCGCTCGCCACAATGCTCTGTGTGCGAAGAAGCCGCTTCTTCGCCTGCGGGAGAATCGGCGAGCGGCAGCTTCCCAAAGGCGAAGATGCAAGCCGCACCACACAGGCACAGTGTGGGCAGCCTTCAGACTTAGAGAAAACAGTACTTTACCACTCTCCTGCCTTTTCCATGGTTATTCTATTGGAAAAGAACGAGTTTTGGACAACTACCTTTCATTCTTGCCAAACTCTTTGCAGACCTCCGTGCACGCTTTAGAACAAGATTTTGGATGTTTTCTTTCCTGGCAGAGTTTCTCTTTGCAAGATATGCTGGAAAAGCTTTTTGCTGAGTGTAGAGCGGCAAGACACGCAGAAGACGCAGATACGCAGCTCTCCGAAGCTAAGTGCCGGTCCCGGGCTTCTTTCGGCACAAACCGCTCTCAGGAGCTCCCTGCGCTCGCCACAATGCTCTGTGTGCGAAGAAGCCGCTTCTTCGCCTGCGAGATAATCGGCGAGCAGCAGCTTCCCAAAGGCGAAGATGCAAGCTGCACCACACAGGCACAGTGTGGGCAGCCTTCAGACTTAGAGAAAACAGTACTTTACCACTCTCCTGCCTTTTCCATGGTTATTCTATTGGAAAAGAACGAGTTTTGGACAACTACCTTTCATTCTTGCCAAACTCTTTGCAGACCTCCGTGCAAGCTTTAGAACAAGATTTTGGATGTTTTCTTTCCTGGCAGAGTTTCTCTTTGCAAGATATGCTGGAAAAGCTTTTTGCTGAGTGTAGAGCGGCAAGACACGCAGAAGACGCAGATACGCAGCTCTCCGAAGCTAAGTGCCGGTCCCGGGCTTCTTTCGGCACAAACCGCTCTCAGGAGCTCCCTGCGCTCGCCACAATGCTCTGTGTGCGAAGAAGCCGCTTCTTCGCCTGCGGGAGAATCGGCGAGCGGCAGCTTCCCAAAGGCGAAGATGCAAGCCGCACCATGCAGGCACAGTGTGGGCAGCCTTCAGACTTAGAGAAAACAGTACTTTACCACTCTCCTGCCTTTTCCATGGTTATTCTATTGGAAAAGAACGAGTTTTGGACAACTACCTTTCATTCTTGCCAAACTCTTTGCAGACCTCCGTGCAAGCTTTAGAACAAGATATTGGATGTTTTCTTTCCTGGCAGAGTTTCTCTTTGCAAGATATGCTGGAAAAGCTTTTTGCTGAGTGTAGAGCGGCAAGACACGCAGAAGACGCAGATACGCAGCTCTCCGAAGCTAAGTGCCGGTCCCGGGCTTCTTTCGGCACAAACCGCTCTCAGGAGCTCCCTGCGCTCGCCACAATGCTCTGTGTGCGAAGAAGCCGCTTCTTCGCCTCCGGGAGAATCGGCGAGCGGCAGCTTCCCAAAGGCGAAGATGCAAGCCGCACCACACAGGCACAGTGTGGGCAGCCTTCAGACTTAGAGAAAACAGTACTTTACCACTCTCCTGCCTTTTCCATGGTTATTCTATTGGAAAAGAACGAGTTTTGGACAACTACCTTTCATTCTTGCCAAACTCTTTGCAGACCTCCGTGCAAGCTTTAGAACAAGATTTTGGATGTTTTCTTTCCTGGCAGAGTTTCTCTTTGCAAGATATGCTGGAAAAGCTTTTTGCTGAGTGTAGAGCGGCAAGACACGCAGAAGACGCAGATACGCAGCTCTCCGAAGCTAAGTGCCGGTCCCGGGCTTCTTTCGGCACAAACCGCTCTCAGGAGCTCCCTGCGCTCGCCACAATGCTCTGTGTGCGAAGAAGCCGCTTCTTCGCCTGCGGGAGAATCGGCGAGCGGCAGCTTCCCAAAGGCAAAGATGCAAGCTGCACCACACAGGCACAGTGTGGGCAGCCTTCAGACTTAGAGAAAACAGTACTTTACCACTCTCCTGCCTTTTCCATGGTTATTCTATTGGAAAAGAACGAGTTTTGGACAACTACCTTTCATTCTTGCCAAACTCTTTGCAGACCTCCGTGCAAGCTTTAGAACAAGATTTTGGATGTTTTCTTTCCTGGCAGAGTTTCTCTTTGCAAGATATGCTGGAAAAGCTTTTTGCTGAGTGTAGAGTGGCAAGACACGCAGAAGACGCAGATACGCAGCTCTCCGAAGCTAAGTGCCGGTCCCGGGCTTCTTTCGGCACAAACCGCTCTCAGGAGCTCCCTGCGCTCGCCACAATGCTCTGTGTGCGAAGAAGCCGCTTCTTCGCCTGCGGGAGAATCGGCGAGCGGCAGCTTCCCAAAGGCGAAGATGCAAGCCGCACCATGCCAGCACAGTGTGGGCAGCCTTCAGACTTAGAGAAAACAGTACTTTACCACTCTCCTGCCTTTTCCATGGTTATTATATTGGAAAAGAACGAGTTTTGGACAACTACCTTTCATTCTTGCCAAACTCTTTGCAGACCTCCGTGCAAGCTTTAGAACAAGATTTTGGATGTTTTCTTTCCTGGCAGAGTTTCTCTTTGCAAGATATGCTGGAAAAGCTTTTTGCTGAGTGTAGAGCGGCAAGACACGCAGAAGACGCAGATACGCAGCTCTCCGAAGCTAAGTGCCGGTCCCGGGCTTCTTTCGGCACAAACCGCTCTCAGGAGCTCCCTGCGCTCGCCACAATGCTCTGTGTGCGAAGAAGCCGCTTCTTCGCCTCCGGGAGAATCGGCGAGCGGCAGCTTCCCAAAGGCGAAGATGCAAGCCGCACCACACAGGCACAGTGTGGGCAGCCTTCAGACTTAGAGAAAACAGTACTTTACCACTCTCCTGCCTTTTCCATGGTTATTCTATTGGAAAAGAACGAGTTTTGGACAACTACCTTTCATTCTTGCCAAACTCTTTGCAGACCTCCGTGCAAGCTTTAGAACAAGATTTTGGATGTTTTCTTTCCTGGCAGAGTTTCTCTTTGCAAGATATGCTGGAAAAGCTTTTTGCTGAGTGTAGAGCGGCAAGACACGCAGAAGACGCAGATACGCAGCTCTCCGAAGCTAAGTGCCGGTCCCGGGCTTCTTTCGGCACAAACCGCTCTCAGGAGCTCCCTGCGCTCGCCACAATGCTCTGTGTGCGAAGAAGCCGCTTCTTCGCCTGCGGGAGAATCGGCGAGCGGCAGCTTCCCAAAGGCGAAGATGCAAGCCGCACCATGCAGGCACAGTGTGGGCAGCCTTCAGACTTAGAGAAAACAGTACTTTACCACTCTCCTGCCTTTTCCATGGTTATTCTATTGGAAAAGAACGAGTTTTGGACAACTACCTTTCATTCTTGCCAAACTCTTTGCAGACCTCCGTGCAAGCTTTAGAACAAGATTTTGGATGTTTTCTTTCCTGGCAGAGTTTCTCTTTGCAAGATATGCTGGAAAAGCTTTTTGCTGAGTGTAGAGCGGCAAGACACGCAGAAGACGCAGATACGCAGCTCTCCGAAGCTAAGTGCCGGTCCCGGGCTTCTTTCGGCACAAACCGCTCTCAGGAGCTCCCTGCGCTCGCCACAATGCTCTGTGTGCGAAGAAGCCGCTTCTTCGCCTGCGGGAGAATCGGCGAGCGGCAGCTTCCCAAAGGCGAAGATGCAAGCCGCACCATGCAGGCACAGTGTGGGCAGCCTTCAGACTTAGAGAAAACAGTACTTTACCACTCTCCTGCCTTTTCCATGGTTATTATATTGGAAAAGAACGAGTTTTGGACAACTACCTTTCATTCTTGCCAAACTCTTTGCAGACCTCCGTGCAAGCTTTAGAACAAGATTTTGGATGTTTTCCTTCCTGGCAGAGTTTCTCTTTGCAAGATATGGTGGAAAAGCTTTTTGCTGAGTGTAGAGCGGCAAGACACGCAGAAGACGCAGATACGCAGCTCTCCGAAGCTAAGTGCCGGTCCCGGGCTTCTTTCGGCACAAACCGCTCTCAGGAGCTCCCTGCGCTCGCCACAATGCTCTGTGTGCGAAGAAGCCGCTTCTTCGCCTCCGGGAGAATCGGCGAGCGGCAGCTTCCCAAAGGCGAAGATGCAAGCCGCACCATGCAGGCACAGTGTGGGCAGCATTCAGACTTAGAGAAAACAGTACTTTACCACTCTCCTGCCTTTTCCATTGTTATTCTATTGGAAAAGAACGAGTTTTGGACAACTACCTTTCATTCTTGCCAAACTCTTTGCAGACCTCCGTGCAAGCTTTAGAACAAGATTTTGGATGTTTTCTTTCCTGGCAGAGTTTCTCTTTGCAAGATATGCTGGAAAAGCTTTTTGCTGAGTGTAGAGCGGCAAGACACGCAGAAGACGCAGATACGCAGCTCTCCGAAGCTAAGTGCCGGTCCCGGGCTTCTTTCGGCACAAACCGCTCTCAGGAGCTCCCTGCGCTCGCCACAATGCTCTGTGTGCGAAGAAGCCGCTTCTTCGCCTCCGGGAGAATCGGCGAGCGGCAGCTTCCCAAAGGCGAAGATGCAAGCTGCACCACACAGGCACAGTGTGGGCAGTCTTCAGACTTAGAGAAAACAGTACTTTACCACTCTCCTGCCTTTTCCATGGTTATTATATTGGAAAAGAACGAGTTTTGGACAACTACCTTTCATTCTTGCCAAACTCTTTGCAGACCTCCGTGCAAGCTTTAGAACAAGATTTTGGATGTTTTCTTTCCTGGCAGAGTTTCTCTTTGCAAGATATGCTGGAAAAGTTTTTGCTGAGTGTAGAGCGGCAAGACACGCAGAAGACGCAGATACGCAGCTCTCCGAAGCTAAGTGCCGGTCCCGGGCTTCTTTCGGCACAAACCGCTCTCAGGAGCTCCCTGCGCTCGCCACAATGCTCTGTGTGCGAAGAAGCCGCTTCTTCGCCTGCGGGAGAATCGGCGAGCGGCAGCTTCCCAAAGGCGAAGATGCAAGCCGCACCACACAGGCACAGTGTGGGCAGCCTTCAGACTTAGAGAAAACAGTACTTTACCACTCTCCTGCCTTTTCCATGGTTATTATATTGGAAAAGAACGAGTTTTGGACAACTACCTTTCATTCTTGCCAAACTCTTTGCAGACCTCCGTGCAAGCTTTAGAACAAGATTTTGGATGTATTCTTTCCTGGCAGAGTTTCTCTTTGCAAGATATGCTGGAAAAGCTTTTTGCTGAGTGTAGAGCGGCAAGACACGCAGAAGACGCAGATACGCAGCTCTCCGAAGCTAAGTGCCGGTCCCGGGCTTCTTTCGGCACAAACCGCTCTCAGGAGCTCCCTGCGCTCGCCACAATGCTCTGTGTGCGAAGAAGCCGCTTCTTCGCCTCCGGGAGAATCGGCGAGCGGCAGCTTCCCAAAGGCGAAGATGCAAGCCGCACCACACAGGCACAGTGTGGGCAGCCTTCAGACTTAGAGAAAACAGTACTTTACCACTCTCCTGCCTTTTCCATGGTTATTCTATTGGAAAAGAACGAGTTTTGGACAACTACCTTTCATTCTTGCCAAACTCTTTGCAGACCTCCGTGCAAGCTTTAGAACAAGATTTTGGATGTTTTCTTTCCTGGCAGAGTTTCTCTTTGCAAGATATGCTGGAAAAGCTTTTTGCTGAGTGTAGAGCGGCAAGACACGCAGAAGACGCAGATACGCAGCTCTCCGAAGCTAAGTGCCGGTCCCGGGCTTCTTTCGGCACAAACCGCTCTCAGGAGCTCCCTGCGCTCGCCACAATGCTCTGTGTGCGAAGAAGCCGCTTCTTCGCCTCCGGGAGAATCGGCGAGCGGCAGCTTCCCAAAGGCGAAGATGCAAGCCGCACCATGCAGGCACAGTGTGGGCAGCCTTCAGACTTAGAGAAAACAGTACCACTCTCCTGCCTTTTCCATGGTTATTCTATTGGAAAAGAACGAGTTTTGGACAACTACCTTTCATTCTTGCCAAACTCTTTGCAGACCTCCGTGCAAGCTTTAGAACAAGATTTTGGATGTTTTCTTTCCTGGCAGAGTTTCTCTTTGCAAGATATGCTGGAAAAGCTTTTTGCTGAGTGTAGAGCGGCAAGACACGCAGAAGACGCAGATACGCAGCTCTCCGAAGCTAAGTGCCGGTCCCGGGCTTCTTTCGGCACAAACCGCTCTCAGGAGCTCCCTGCGCTCGCCACAATGCTCTGTGTGCGAAGAAGCCGCTTCTTCGCCTGCGGGAGAATCGGCGAGCGGCAGCTTCCCAAAGGCGAAGATGCAAGCCGCACCATGCAGGCACAGTGTGGGCAGCCTTCAGACTTAGAGAAAACAGTACTTTACCACTCTCCTGCCTTTTCCATGGTTATTATATTGGAAAAGAACGAGTTTTGGACAACTACCTTTCATTCTTGCCAAACTCTTTGCAGACCTCCGTGCAAGCTTTAGAACAAGATTTTGGATGTATTCTTTCCTGGCAGAGTTTCTCTTTGCAAGATATGCTGGAAAAGCTTTTTGCTGAGTGTAGAGCGGCAAGACACGCAGAAGACGCAGATACGCAGCTCTCCGAAGCTAAGTGCCGGTCCCGGGCTTCTTTCGGCACAAACCGCTCTCAGGAGCTCCCTGCGCTCACCACAATGCTCTGTGTGCGAAGAAGCCGCTTCTTCGCCTCCGGGAGAATCGGCGAGCGGCAGCTTCCCAAAGGCGAAGATGCAAGCCGCACCACACAGGCACAGTGTGGGCAGCCTTCAGACTTAGAGAAAACAGTACTTTACCACTCTCCTGCCTTTTCCATGGTTATTCTATTGGAAAAGAACGAGTTTTGGACAACTACCTTTCATTCTTGCCAAACTCTTTGCAGACCTCCGTGCACGCTTTAGAACAAGATTTTGGATGTTTTCTTTCCTGGCAGAGTTTCTCTTTGCAAGATATGCTGGAAAAGCTTTTTGCTGAGTGTAGATTGGAAGACACGCAGAAGACGCAGATACGCAGCTCTCTGAAGCTAAGTGCCGGTCCCGGGCTTCTTTCGGCACAAACCGCTCTCAGGAGCTCCCTGCGCTCGCCACAATGCTCTGTGTGTGAAGAAGCCGCTTCTTCGCCTCCGGGAGAATCGGCGAGCCGGCAGCTTCCCAAAGGCGAAGTTGCAAGCTGCAGCACACAGGCACAGTGTGGGCAGCATTCAGACTTAGAGAAAACAGTACTTTACCACTCTCCTGCCTTTTCCATGGTTATTCTATTGGAAAAGAACGAGTTTTGGACAACTACCTTTCATTCTTGCCAAACTCTTTGCAGACCCCCCGTGCAAGCTTTAGAACAAGATTTTGGATGTTTGCTTTCCTGGCAGAGTTTCTCCTTGCAAGATATGGTGGAAAAGCTTTTTGCTGAGTGTAGAGCGGCAAGACACGCAGAAGACGCAGATACGCAGCTCTCCGAAGCTAAGTGCCGGTCCCGGGCTTCTTTCGGCACAAACCGCTCTCAGGAGCTCCCTGCGCTCGCCACAATGCTCTGTGTGCGAAGAAGCCGCTTCTTCGCCTCCGGGAGAATCGGCGAGCGGCAGCTTCCCAAAGGCGAAGATGCAAGCTGCAGCACACAGGCACAGTGTGGGCAGCATTCAGACTTAGAGAAAACAGTACTTTACCACTCTCCTGCCTTTTCCATGGTTATTCTATTGGAAAAGAACGAGTTTTGGACAACTACCTTTCATTCTTGCCAAACTCTTTGCAGACCCCCGTGCAAGCTTTAGAACAAGATTTTGGATGTTTTCTTTCCTGGCAGAGTTTCTCCTTGCAAGATATGCTGGAAAAGCTTTTTGCTGAGTGTAGAGCGGCAAGACACGCAGAAGACGCAGATACGCAGCTCTCCGAAGCTAAGTGCCGGTCCCGGGCTTCTTTCGGCACAAACCGCTCTCAGGAGCTCCCTGCGCTCGCCACAATGCTCTGTGTGCGAAGAAGCCGCTTCTTCGCCTCCGGGAGAATCGGCGAGCGGCAGCTTCCCAAAGGCGAAGATGCAAGCTGCAGCACACAGGCACAGTGTGGGCAGCATTCAGACTTAGAGAAAACAGTACTTTACCACTCTCCTGCCTTTTCCATGGTTATTCTATTGGAAAAGAACGAGTTTTGGACAGCTACCTTTCATTCTTGCCAAACTCTTTGCAGACCCCCGTGCAAGCTTTAGAACAAGATTTTGGATGTTTTCTTTCCTGGCAGAGTTTCTCCTTGCAAGATATGCTGGAAAAGCTTTTTGCTGAGTGTAGAGCGGCAAGACACGCAGAAGACGCAGATACGCAGCTCTCCGAAGCTAAGTGCCGGTCCCGGGCTTCTTTCGGCACAAACCGCTCTCAGGAGCTCCCTGCGCTCGCCACAATGCTCTGTGTGCGAAGAAGCCGCTTCTTCGCCTCCGGGAGAATCGGCGAGCGGCAGCTTCCCAAAGGCGAAGATGCAAGCTGCAGCACACAGGCACAGTGTGGGCAGCCTTCAGACTTAGAGAAAACAGTACTTTACCACTCTCCTGCCTTTTCCATGGTTATTCTATTGGAAAAGAACGAGTTTTGGACAACTACCTTTCATTCTTGCCAAACTCTTTGCAGACCCCCGTGCAAGCTTTAGAACAAGATTTTGGATGTTTTCTTTCCTGGCAGAGTTTCTCCTTGCAAGATATGGTGGAAAAGCTTTTTGCTGAGTGTAGAGCGGCAAGACACGCAGAAGACGCAGATACGCAGCTCTCCGAAGCTAAGTGCCGGTCCCGGGCTTCTTTCGGCACAAACCGCTCTCAGGAGCTCCCTGCGCTCGCCACAATGCTCTGTGTGCGAAGAAGCCGCTTCTTCGCCTCCGGGAGAATCGGCGAGCGGCAGCTTCCCAAAGGCGAAGATGCAAGCTGCAGCACACAGGCACAGTGTGGGCAGCATTCAGACTTAGAGAAAACAGTACTTTACCACTCTCCTGCCTTTTCCATGGTTATTCTATTGGAAAAGAACGAGTTTTGGACAACTACCTTTCATTCTTGCCAAACTCTTTGCAGACCTCCATGCAAGCTTTAGAACAAGATTTTGGATGTTTTCTTTCCTGGCAGAGTTTCTCCTTGCAAGATATGGTGGAAAAGCTTTTTGCTGAGTGTAGAGCGGCAAGACACGCAGAAGACGCAGATACGCAGCTCTCCGAAGCTAAGTGCCGGTCCCGGGCTTCTTTCGGCACAAACCGCTCTCAGGAGCTCCCTGCGCTCGCCACAATGCTCTGTGTGCGAAGAAGCCGCTTCTTCGCCTCCGGGAGAATCGGCGAGCGGCAGCTTCCCAAAGGCGAAGATGCAAGCTGCAGCACACAGGCACAGTGTGGGCAGCATTCAGACTTAGAGAAAACAGTACTTTACCACTCTCCTGCCTTTTCCATGGTTATTCTATTGGAAAAGAACGAGTTTTGGACAACTACCTTTCATTCTTGCCAAACTCTTTGCAGACCCCCGTGCAAGCTTTAGAACAAGATTTTGGATGTTTTCTTTCCTGGCAGAGTTTCTCCTTGCAAGATATGGTGGAAAAGCTTTTTGCTGAGTGTAGAGCGGCAAGACACGCAGAAGACGCAGATACGCAGCTCTCCGAAGCTAAGTGCCGGTCCCGGGCTTCTTTCGGCACAAACCGCTCTCAGGAGCTCCCTGCGCTCGCCACAATGCTCTGTGTGCGAAGAAGCCGCTTCTTCGCCTCCGGGAGAATCGGCGAGCGGCAGCTTCCCAAAGGCGAAGATGCAAGCTGCAGCACACAGGCACAGTGTGGGCAGCATTCAGACTTAGAGAAAACAGTACTTTACCACTCTCCTGCCTTTTCCATGGTTATTCTATTGGAAAAGAACGAGTTTTGGACAACTACCTTTCATTCTTGCCAAACTCTTTGCAGACCCCCGTGCAAGCTTTAGAACAAGATTTTGGATGTTTTCTTTCCTGGCAGAGTTTCTCCTTGCAAGATATGGTGGAAAAGCTTTTTGCTGAGTGTAGAGCGGCAAGACACGCAGAAGACGCAGATACGCAGCTCTCCGAAGCTAAGTGCCGGTCCCGGGCTTCTTTCGGCACAAACCGCTCTCAGGAGCTCCCTGCGCTCGCCACAATGCTCTGTGTGCGAAGAAGCCGCTTCTTCGCCTCCGGGAGAATCGGCGAGCGGCAGCTTCCCAAAGGCGAAGATGCAAGCTGCAGCACACAGGCACAGTGTGGGCAGCATTCAGACTTAGAGAAAACAGTACTTTACCACTCTCCTGCCTTTTCCATGGTTATTCTATTGAAAAAGAACGAGTTTTGGACAACTACCTTTCATTCTTGCCAAACTCTTTGCAGACCCCCGTGCAAGCTTTAGAACAAGATTTTGGATGTTTTCTTTCCTGGCAGAGTTTCTCCTTGCAAGATATGGTGGAAAAGCTTTTTGCTGAGTGTAGAGCGGCAAGACACGCAGAAGACGCAGATACGCAGCTCTCCGAAGCTAAGTGCCGGTCCCGGGCTTCTTTCGGCACAAACCGCTCTCAGGAGCTCCCTGCGCTCGCCACAATGCTCTGTGTGCGAAGAAGCCGCTTCTTCGCCTCCGGGAGAATCGGCGAGCGGCAGCTTCCCAAAGGCGAAGATGCAAGCTGCAGCACACAGGCACAGTGTGGGCAGCCTTCAGACTTAGAGAAAACAGTACTTTACCACTCTCCTGCCTTTTCCATGGTTATTCTATTGGAAAAGAACGAGTTTTGGACAACTACCTTTCATTCTTGCCAAACTCTTTGCAGACCCCCGTGCAAGCTTTAGAACAAGATTTTGGATGTTTTCTTTCCTGGCAGAGTTTCTCCTTGCAAGATATGGTGGAAAAGCTTTTTGCTGAGTGTAGAGCGGCAAGACACGCAGAAGACGCAGATACGCAGCTCTCCGAAGCTAAGTGCCGGTCCCGGGCTTCTTTCGGCACAAACCGCTCTCAGGAGCTCCCTGCGCTCGCCACAATGCTCTGTGTGCGAAGAAGCCGCTTCTTCGCCTCCGGGAGAATCGGCGAGCGGCAGCTTCCCAAAGGCGAAGTTGCAAGCTGCAGCACACAGGCACAGTGTGGGCAGCAATCAGACTTAGAGAAAACAGTACTTTACCACTCTCCTGCCTTTTCCATGGTTATTCTATTGGAAAAGAACGAGTTTTGGACAACTACCTTTCATTCTTGCCAAACTCTTTGCAGACCCCCGTGCAAGCTTTAGAACAAGATTTTGGATGTTTTCTTTCCTGGCAGAGTTTCTCCTTGCAAGATATGGTGGAAAAGCTTTTTGCTGAGTGTAGAGCG
Source organism: Molothrus aeneus (assembly GCF_037042795.1). NCBI lineage: Eukaryota > Metazoa > Chordata > Aves > Passeriformes > Icteridae > Molothrus > Molothrus aeneus. Next base: position 443,178 of record NW_027099227.1, read on the forward strand.
GCAAGACACGCAGAAGACGCAGATACGCAGCTCTCTGAAGCTAAGTGCCGGTCCCGGGCTTCTTTCGGCACAAACCGCTCTCAGGAGCTCCCTGCGCTCGCCACAATGCTCTGTGTGCGAAGAAGCCGCTTCTTCGCCTCCGGGAGAATCGGCGAGCGGCAGCTTCCCAAAGGCGAAGATGCAAGCTGCAGCACACAGGCACAGTGTGGGCAGCCTTCAGACTTAGAGAAAACAGTACTTTACCACTCTCCTGCCTTTTCCATGGTTATTATATTGGAAAAGAACGAGTTTTGGACAACTACCTTTCATTCTTGCCAAACTCTTTGCAGACCCCCCGTGCAAGCTTTAGAACAAGATTTTGGATGTTTTCTTTCCTGGCAGAGTTTCTCCTTGCAAGATATGGTGGAAAAGCTTTTTGCTGAGTGTAGAGCGGCAAGACACGCAGAAGACGCAGATACGCAGCTCTCCGAAGCTAAGTGCCGGTCCCGGGCTTCTTTCGGCACAAACCGCTCTCAGGAGCTCCCTGCGCTCGCCACAATGCTCTGTGTGCGAAGAAGCCGCTTCTTCGCCTCCGGGAGAATCGGCGAGCGGCAGCTTCCCAAAGGCGAAGATGCAAGCTGCAGCACACAGGCACAGTGTGGGCAGCCTTCAGACTTAGAGAAAACAGTACTTTACCACTCTCCTGCCTTTTCCATGGTTATTCTATTGGAAAAGAACGAGTTTTGGACAACGACCTTTCATTCTTGCCAAACTCTTTGCAGACCCCCGTGCAAGCTTTAGAACAAGATTTTGGATGTTTTCTTTCCTGGCAGAGTTTCTCCTTGCAAGATATGGTGGAAAAGCTTTTTGCTGAGTGTAGAGCGGCAAGACACGCAGAAGACGCAGATACGCAGCTCTCCGAAGCTAAGTGCCGGTCCCGGGCTTCTTTCGGCACAAACCGCTCTCAGGAGCTCCCTGCGCTCGCCACAATGCTCTGTGTGCGAAGAAGCCGCTTCTTCGCCTCCGGGAGAATCGGCGAGCGGCAGCTTCCCAAAGGCGAAGATGCAAGCTGCAGCACACAGGCACAGTGTGGGCAGCCTTCAGACTTAGAGAAAACAGTACTTTACCACTCTCCTGCCTTTTCCATGGTTATTCTATTGGAAAAGAACGAGTTTTGGACAGCTACCTTTCATTCTTGCCAAACTCTTTGCAGACCCCCGTGCAAGCTTTAGAACAAGATTTTGGATGTTTTCTTTCCTGGCAGAGTTTCTCCTTGCAAGATATGCTGGAAAAGCTTTTTGCTGAGTGTAGAGCGGCAAGACACGCAGAAGACGCAGATACGCAGCTCTCCGAAGCTAAGTGCCGGTCCCGGGCTTCTTTCGGCACAAACCGCTCTCAGGAGCTCCCTGCGCTCGCCACAATGCTCTGTGTGCGAAGAAGCCGCTTCTTCGCCTCCGGGAGAATCGGCGAGCGGCAGCTTCCCAAAGGCGAAGATGCAAGCTGCAGCACACAGGCACAGTGTGGGCAGCCTTCAGACTTAGAGAAAACAGTACTTTACCACTCTCCTGCCTTTTCCATGGTTATTCTATTGGAAAAGAACGAGTTTTGGACAACTACCTTTCATTCTTGCCAAACTCTTTGCAGACCCCCGTGCAAGCTTTAGAACAAGATTTTGGATGTTTTCTTTCCTGGCAGAGTTTCTCCTTGCAAGATATGGTGGAAAAGCTTTTTGCTGAGTGTAGAGCGGCAAGACACGCAGAAGACGCAGATACGCAGCTCTCCGAAGCTAAGTGCCGGTCCCGGGCTTCTTTCGGCACAAACCGCTCTCAGGAGCTCCCTGCGCTCGCCACAATGCTCTGTGTGCGAAGAAGCCGCTTCTTCGCCTCCGGGAGAATCGGCGAGCGGCAGCTTCCCAAAGGCGAAGATGCAAGCTGCAGCACACAGGCACAGTGTGGGCAGCATTCAGACTTAGAGAAAACAGTACTTTACCACTCTCCTGCCTTTTCCATGGTTATTCTATTGGAAAAGAACGAGTTTTGGACAACTACCTTTCATTCTTGCCAAACTCTTTGCAGACCCCCCGTGCAAGCTTTAGAACAAGATTTTGGATGTTTGCTTTCCTGGCAGAGTTTCTCCTTGCAAGATATGGTGGAAAAGCTTTTTGCTGAGTGTAGAGCGGCAAGACACGCAGAAGACGCAGATACGCAGCTCTCCGAAGCTAAGTGCCGGTCCCGGGCTTCTTTCGGCACAAACCGCTCTCAGGAGCTCCCTGCGCTCGCCACAATGCTCTGTGTGCGAAGAAGCCGCTTCTTCGCCTCCGGGAGAATCGGCGAGCGGCAGCTTCCCAAAGGCGAAGATGCAAGCTGCAGCACACAGGCACAGTGTGGGCAGCATTCAGACTTAGAGAAAACAGTACTTTACCACTCTCCTGCCTTTTCCATGGTTATTCTATTGAAAAAGAACGAGTTTTGGACAGCTACCTTTCATTCTTGCCAAACTCTTTGCAGACCCCCGTGCAAGCTTTAGAACAAGATTTTGGATGTTTTCTTTCCTGGCAGAGTTTCTTCTTGCAAGATATGCTGGAAAAGCTTTTTGCTGAGTGTAGAGCGGCAAGACACGCAGAAGACGCAGATACGCAGCTCTCCGAAGCTAAGTGCCGGTCCCGGGCTTCTTTCGGCACAAACCGCTCTCAGGAGCTCCCTGCGCTCGCCACAATGCTCTGTGTGCGAAGAAGCCGCTTCTTCGCCTCCGGGAGAATCGGCGAGCGGCAGCTTCCCAAAGGCGAAGATGCAAGCTGCAGCACACAGGCACAGTGTGGGCAGCCTTCAGACTTAGAGAAAACAGTACTTTACCACTCTCCTGCCTTTTCCATGGTTATTCTATTGGAAAAGAACGAGTATTGGACAACTACCTTTCATTCTTGCCAAACTCTTTGCAGACCCCCGTGCAAGCTTTAGAACAAGATTTTGGATGTTTTCTTTCCTGGCAGAGTTTCTCCTTGCAAGATATGCTGGAAAAGCTTTTTGCTGAGTGTAGAGCGGCAAGACACGCAGAAGACGCAGATACGCAGCTCTCCGAAGCTAAGTGCCGGTCCCGGGCTTCTTTCGGCACAAACCGCTCTCAGGAGCTCCCTGCGCTCGCCACAATGCTCTGTGTGCGAAGAAGCCGCTTCTTCGCCTCCGGGAGAATCGGCGAGCGGCAGCTTCCCAAAGGCGAAGATGCAAGCTGCAGCACACAGGCACAGTGTGGGCAGCATTCAGACTTAGAGAAAACAGTACTTTACCACTCTCCTGCCTTTTCCATGGTTATTCTATTGGAAAAGAACGAGTTTTGGACAACTACCTTTCATTCTTGCCAAACTCTTTGCAGACCCCCGTGCAAGCTTTAGAACAAGATTTTGGATGTTTTCTTTCCTGGCAGAGTTTCTCCTTGCAAGATATGGTGGAAAAGCTTCTTGCTGAGTGTAGAGCGGCAAGACACGCAGAAGACGCAGATACGCAGCTCTCCGAAGCTAAGTGCCGGTCCCGGGCTTCTTTCGGCACAAACCGCTCTCAGGAGCTCCCTGCGCTCGCCACAATGCTCTGTGTGCGAAGAAGCCGCTTCTTCGCCTCCGGGAGAATCGGCGAGCGGCAGCTTCCCAAAGGCGAAGATGCAAGCTGCAGCACACAGGCACAGTGTGGGCAGCCTTCAGACTTAGAGAAAACAGTACTTTACCACTCTCCTGCCTTTTCCATGGTTATTCTATTGGAAAAGAACGAGTTTTGGACAACTACCTTTCATTCTTGCCAAACTCTTTGCAGACCCCCGTGCAAGCTTTAGAACAAGATTTTGGATGTTTTCTTTCCTGGCAGAGTTTCTCCTTGCAAGATATGGTGGAAAAGCTTTTTGCTGAGTGTAGAGCGGCAAGACACGCAGAAGACGCAGATACGCAGCTCTCCGAAGCTAAGTGCCGGTCCCGGGCTTCTTTCGGCACAAACCGCTCTCAGGAGCTCCCTGCGCTCGCCACAATGCTCTGTGTGCGAAGAAGCCGCTTCTTCGCCTCCGGGAGAATCGGCGAGCGGCAGCTTCCCAAAGGCGAAGATGCAAGCTGCAGCACACAGGCACAGTGTGGGCAGCCTTCAGACTTAGAGAAAACAGTACTTTACCACTCTCCTGCCTTTTCCATGGTTATTATTTTGGAAAAGAACGAGTTTTGGACAACTACCTTTCATTCTTGCCAAACTCTTTGCAGACCCCCGTGCAAGCTTTAGAACAAGATTTTGGATGTTTTCTTTCCTGGCAGAGTTTCTCCTTGCAAGATATGCTGGAAAAGCTTTTTGCTGAGTGTAGAGCGGCAAGACACGCAGAAGACGCAGATACGCAGCTCTCCGAAGCTAAGTGCCGGTCCCGGGCTTCTTTCGGCACAAACCGCTCTCAGGAGCTCCCTGCGCTCGCCACAATGCTCTGTGTGCGAAGAAGCCGCTTCTTCGCCTCCGGGAGAATCGGCGAGCGGCAGCTTCCCAAAGGCGAAGATGCAAGCTGCAGCACACAGGCACAGTGTGGGCAGCCTTCAGACTTAGAGAAAACAGTACTTTACCACTCTCCTGCCTTTTCCATGGTTATTCTATTGGAAAAGAACGAGTTTTGGACAACTACCTTTCATTCTTGCCAAACTCTTTGCAGACCTCCGTGCAAGCTTTAGAACAAGATTTTGGATGTTTTCTTTCCTGGCAGAGTTTCTCCTTGCAAGATATGGTGGAAAAGCTTTTTGCTGAGTGTAGAGCGGCAAGACACGCAGAAGACGCAGATACGCAGCTCTCCGAAGCTAAGTGCCGGTCCCGGGCTTCTTTCGGCACAAACCGCTCTCAGGAGCTCCCTGCGCTCGCCACAATGCTCTGTGTGCGAAGAAGCCGCTTCTTCGCCTCCGGGAGAATCGGCGAGCGGCAGCTTCCCAAAGGCGAAGATGCAAGCTGCAGCACACAGGCACAGTGTGGGCAGCCTTCAGACTTAGAGAAAACAGTACTTTACCACTCTCCTGCCTTTTCCATGGTTATTCTATTGGAAAAGAACGAGTTTTGGACAACTACCTTTCATTCTTGCCAAACTCTTTGCAGACCTCCGTGCAAGCTTTAGAAAAAGTTTTTGGATGTTTTCTTTCCTGGCAGAGTTTCTCCTTGCAAGATATGGTGGAAAAGCTTTTTGCTGAGTGTAGAGCGGCAAGACACGCAGAAGACGCAGATACGCAGCTCTCCGAAGCTAAGTGCCGGTCCCGGGCTTCTTTCGGCACAAACCGCTCTCAGGAGCTCACTGCGCTCGCCACAATGCTCTGTGTGCGAAGAAGCCGCTTCTTCGCCTCCGGGAGAATCGGCGAGCGGCAGCTTCCCAAAGGCGAAGATGCAAGCTGCAGCACACAGGCACAGTGTGTGCAGCCTTCAGACTTAGAGAAACAGTACTTTACCACTCTCCTGCCTTTTCCATGGTTATTCTATTGGAAAAGAACGAGTTTTGGACAACTACCTTTCATTCTTGCCAAACTCTTTGCAGACCCCCGTGCAAGCTTTAGAACAAGATTTTGGATGTTTTCTTTCCTGGCAGAGTTTCTCCTTGCAAGATATGGTGGAAAAGCTTTTTGCTGAGTGTAGAGCGGCAAGACACGCAGAAGACGCAGATACGCAGCTCTCCGAAGCTAAGTGCCGGTCCCGGGCTTCTTTCGGCACAAACCGCTCTCAGGAGCTCCCTGCGCTCGCCACAATGCTCTGTGTGCGAAGAAGCCGCTTCTTCGCCTCCGGGAGAATCGGCGAGCGGCAGCTTCCCAAAGGCGAAGATGCAAGCTGCAGCACACAGGCACAGTGTGGGCAGCATTCAGACTTAGAGAAAACAGTACTTTACCACTCTCCTGCCTTTTCCATGGTTATTCTATTGAAAAAGAACGAGTTTTGGACAACTACCTTTCATTCTTGCCAAACTCTTTGCAGACCCCCGTGCAAGCTTTAGAACAAGATTTTGGATGTTTTCTTTCCTGGCAGAGTTTCTCCTTGCAAGATATGCTGGAAAAGCTTTTTGCTGAGTGTAGAGCGGCAAGACACGCAGAAGACGCAGATACGCAGCTCTCCGAAGCTAAGTGCCGGTCCCGGGCTTCTTTCGGCACAAACCGCTCTCAGGAGCTCCCTGCGCTCGCCACAATGCTCTGTGTGCGAAGAAGCCGCTTCTTCGCCTCCGGGAGAATCGGCGAGCGGCAGCTTCCCAAAGGCGAAGATGCAAGCTGCAGCACACAGGCACAGTGTGGGCAGCCTTCAGACTTAGAGAAAACAGTACTTTACCACTCTCCTGCCTTTTCCATGGTTATTCTATTGGAAAAGAACGAGTATTGGACAACTACCTTTCATTCTTGCCAAACTCTTTGCAGACCCCCGTGCAAGCTTTAGAACAAGATTTTGGATGTTTTCTTTCCTGGCAGAGTTTCTCCTTGCAAGATATGCTGGAAAAGCTTTTTGCTGAGTGTAGAGCGGCAAGACACGCAGAAGACGCAGATACGCAGCTCTCCAAAGCTAAGTGCCGGTCCCGGGCTTCTTTCGGCACAAACCGCTCTCAGGAGCTCCCTGCGCTCGCCACAATGCTCTGTGTGCGAAGAAGCCGCTTCTTCGCCTCCGGGAGAATCGGCGAGCGGCAGCTTCCCAAAGGCGAAGATGCAAGCTGCAGCACACAGGCACAGTGTGGGCAGCATTCAGACTTAGAGAAAACAGTACTTTACCACTCTCCTGCCTTTTCCATGGTTATTCTATTGAAAAAGAACGAGTTTTGGACAACTACCTTTCATTCTTGCCAAACTCTTTGCAGACCCCCGTGCAAGCTTTAGAACAAGATTTTGGATGTTTTCTTTCCTGGCAGAGTTTCTCCTTGCAAGATATGGTGGAAAAGCTTTTTGCTGAGTGTAGAGCGGCAAGACACGCAGAAGACGCAGATACGCAGCTCTCCGAAGCTAAGTGCCGGTCCCGGGCTTCTTTCGGCACAAACCGCTCTCAGGAGCTCCCTGCGCTCGCCACAATGCTCTGTGTGCGAAGAAGCCGCTTCTTCGCCTCCGGGAGAATCGGCGAGCGGCAGCTTCCCAAAGGCGAAGTTGCAAGCTGCAGCACACAGGCACAGTGTGGGCAGCATTCAGACTTAGAGAAAACAGTACTTTACCACTCTCCTGCCTTTTCCATGGTTATTCTATTGGAAAAGAACGAGTTTTGGACAACTACCTTTCATTCTTGCCAAACTCTTTGCAGACCCCCCGTGCAAGCTTTAGAACAAGATTTTGGATGTTTGCTTTCCTGGCAGAGTTTCTCCTTGCAAGATATGGTGGAAAAGCTTTTTGCTGAGTGTAGAGCGGCAAGACACGCAGAAGACGCAGATACGCAGCTCTCCGAAGCTAAGTGCCGGTCCCGGGCTTCTTTCGGCACAAACCGCTCTCAGGAGCTCCCTGCGCTCGCCACAATGCTCTGTGTGCGAAGAAGCCGCTTCTTCGCCTCCGGGAGAATCGGCGAGCGGCAGCTTCCCAAAGGCGAAGATGCAAGCTGCAGCACACAGGCACAGTGTGGGCAGCATTCAGACTTAGAGAAAACAGTACTTTACCACTCTCCTGCCTTTTCCATGGTTATTCTATTGGAAAAGAACGAGTTTTGGACAACTACCTTTCATTCTTGCCAAACTCTTTGCAGACCCCCGTGCAAGCTTTAGAACAAGATTTTGGATGTTTTCTTTCCTGGCAGAGTTTCTCCTTGCAAGATATGCTGGAAAAGCTTTTTGCTGAGTGTAGAGCGGCAAGACACGCAGAAGACGCAGATACGCAGCTCTCCGAAGCTAAGTGCCGGTCCCGGGCTTCTTTCGGCACAAACCGCTCTCAGGAGCTCCCTGCGCTCGCCACAATGCTCTGTGTGCGAAGAAGCCGCTTCTTCGCCTCCGGGAGAATCGGCGAGCGGCAGCTTCCCAAAGGCGAAGATGCAAGCTGCAGCACACAGGCACAGTGTGGGCAGCATTCAGACTTAGAGAAAACAGTACTTTACCACTCTCCTGCCTTTTCCATGGTTATTCTATTGAAAAAGAACGAGTTTTGGACAGCTACCTTTCATTCTTGCCAAACTCTTTGCAGACCCCCGTGCAAGCTTTAGAACAAGATTTTGGATGTTTTCTTTCCTGGCAGAGTTTCTCCTTGCAAGATATGCTGGAAAAGCTTTTTGCTGAGTGTAGAGCGGCAAGACACGCAGAAGACGCAGATACGCAGCTCTCCGAAGCTAAGTGCCGGTCCCGGGCTTCTTTCGGCACAAACCGCTCTCAGGAGCTCCCTGCGCTCGCCACAATGCTCTGTGTGCGAAGAAGCCGCTTCTTCGCCTCCGGGAGAATCGGCGAGCGGCAGCTTCCCAAAGGCGAAGATGCAAGCTGCAGCACACAGGCACAGTGTGGGCAGCCTTCAGACTTAGAGAAAACAGTACTTTACCACTCTCCTGCCTTTTCCATGGTTATTCTATTGGAAAAGAACGAGTTTTGGACAACTACCTTTCATTCTTGCCAAACTCTTTGCAGACCCCCGTGCAAGCTTTAGAACAAGATTTTGGATGTTTTCTTTCCTGGCAGAGTTTCTCCTTGCAAGATATGCTGGAAAAGCTTTTTGCTGAGTGTAGAGCGGCAAGACACGCAGAAGACGCAGATACGCAGCTCTCCGAAGCTAAGTGCCGGTCCCGGGCTTCTTTCGGCACAAACCGCTCTCAGGAGCTCCCTGCGCTCGCCACAATGCTCTGTGTGCGAAGAAGCCGCTTCTTCGCCTCCGGGAGAATCGGCGAGCGGCAGCTTCCCAAAGGCGAAGATGCAAGCTGCAGCACACAGGCACAGTGTGGGCAGCATTCAGACTTAGAGAAAACAGTACTTTACCACTCTCCTGCCTTTTCCATGGTTATTCTATTGGAAAAGAACGAGTTTTGGACAACTACCTTTCATTCTTGCCAAACTCTTTGCAGACCCCCCGTGCAAGCTTTAGAACAAGATTTTGGATGTTTGCTTTCCTGGCAGAGTTTCTCCTTGCAAGATATGGTGGAAAAGCTTTTTGCTGAGTGTAGAGCGGCAAGACACGCAGAAGACGCAGATACGCAGCTCTCCGAAGCTAAGTGCCGGTCCCGGGCTTCTTTCGGCACAAACCGCTCTCAGGAGCTCCCTGCGCTCGCCACAATGCTCTGTGTGCGAAGAAGCCGCTTCTTCGCCTCCGGGAGAATCGGCGAGCGGCAGCTTCCCAAAGGCGAAGATGCAAGCTGCAGCACACAGGCACAGTGTGGGCAGCATTCAGACTTAGAGAAAACAGTACTTTACCACTCTCCTGCCTTTTCCATGGTTATTCTATTGAAAAAGAACGAGTTTTGGACAGCTACCTTTCATTCTTGCCAAACTCTTTGCAGACCCCCGTGCAAGCTTTAGAACAAGATTTTGGATGTTTTCTTTCCTGGCAGAGTTTCTCCTTGCAAGATATGCTGGAAAAGCTTTTTGCTGAGTGTAGAGCGGCAAGACACGCAGAAGACGCAGATACGCAGCTCTCCGAAGCTAAGTGCCGGTCCCGGGCTTCTTTCGGCACAAACCGCTCTCAGGAGCTCCCTGCGCTCGCCACAATGCTCTGTGTGCGAAGAAGCCGCTTCTTCGCCTCCGGGAGAATCGGCGAGCGGCAGCTTCCCAAAGGCGAAGATGCAAGCTGCAGCACACAGGCACAGTGTGGGCAGCCTTCAGACTTAGAGAAAACAGTACTTTACCACTCTCCTGCCTTTTCCATGGTTATTCTATTGGAAAAGAACGAGTATTGGACAACTACCTTTCATTCTTGCCAAACTCTTTGCAGACCCCCGTGCAAGCTTTAGAACAAGATTTTGGATGTTTTCTTTCCTGGCAGAGTTTCTCCTTGCAAGATATGGTGGAAAAGCTTTTTGCTGAGTGTAGAGCGGCAAGACACGCAGAAGACGCAGATACGCAGCTCTCCGAAGCTAAGTGCCGGTCCCGGGCTTCTTTCGGCACAAACCGCTCTCAGGAGCTCCCTGCGCTCGCCACAATGCTCTGTGTGCGAAGAAGCCGCTTCTTCGCCTCCGGGAGAATCGGCGAGCGGCAGCTTCCCAAAGGCGAAGATGCAAGCTGCAGCACACAGGCACAGTGTGGGCAGCATTCAGACTTAGAGAAAACAGTACTTTACCACTCTCCTGCCTTTTCCATGGTTATTCTATTGGAAAAGAACGAGTTTTGGACAACTACCTTTCATTCTTGCCAAACTCTTTGCAGACCCCCGTGCAAGCTTTAGAACAAGATTTTGGATGTTTTCTTTCCTGGCAGAGTTTCTCCTTGCAAGATATGGTGGAAAAGCTTCTTGCTGAGTGTAGAGCGGCAAGACACGCAGAAGACGCAGATACGCAGCTCTCCGAAGCTAAGTGCCGGTCCCGGGCTTCTTTCGGCACAAACCGCTCTCAGGAGCTCCCTGCGCTCGCCACAATGCTCTGTGTGCGAAGAAGCCGCTTCTTCGCCTCCGGGAGAATCGGCGAGCGGCAGCTTCCCAAAGGCGAAGATGCAAGCTGCAGCACACAGGCACAGTGTGGGCAGCCTTCAGACTTAGAGAAAACAGTACTTTACCACTCTCCTGCCTTTTCCATGGTTATTCTATTGGAAAAGAACGAGTTTTGGACAACTACCTTTCATTCTTGCCAAACTCTTTGCAGACCCCCGTGCAAGCTTTAGAACAAGATTTTGGATGTTTTCTTTCCTGGCAGAGTTTCTCCTTGCAAGATATGGTGGAAAAGCTTTTTGCTGAGTGTAGAGCGGCAAGACACGCAGAAGACGCAGATACGCAGCTCTCCGAAGCTAAGTGCCGGTCCCGGGCTTCTTTCGGCACAAACCGCTCTCAGGAGCTCCCTGCGCTCGCCACAATGCTCTGTGTGCGAAGAAGCCGCTTCTTCGCCTCCGGGAGAATCGGCGAGCGGCAGCTTCCCAAAGGCGAAGATGCAAGCTGCAGCACACAGGCACAGTGTGGGCAGCCTTCAGACTTAGAGAAAACAGTACTTTACCACTCTCCTGCCTTTTCCATGGTTATTCTATTGGAAAAGAACGAGTTTTGGACAACTACCTTTCATTCTTGCCAAACTCTTTGCAGACCCCCGTGCAAGCTTTAGAACAAGATTTTGGATGTTTTCTTTCCTGGCAGAGTTTCTCCTTGCAAGATATGCTGGAAAAGCTTTTTGCTGAGTGTAGAGCGGCAAGACACGCAGAAGACGCAGATACGCAGCTCTCCGAAGCTAAGTGCCGGTCCCGGGCTTCTTTCGGCACAAACCGCTCTCAGGAGCTCCCTGCGCTCGCCACAATGCTCTGTGTGCGAAGAAGCCGCTTCTTCGCCTCCGGGAGAATCGGCGAGCGGCAGCTTCCCAAAGGCGAAGATGCAAGCTGCAGCACACAGGCACAGTGTGGGCAGCCTTCAGACTTAGAGAAAACAGTACTTTACCACTCTCCTGCCTTTTCCATGGTTATTCTATTGGAAAAGAACGAGTTTTGGACAACTACCTTTCATTCTTGCCAAACTCTTTGCAGACCTCCGTGCAAGCTTTAGAACAAGATTTTGGATGTTTTCTTTCCTGGCAGAGTTTCTCCTTGCAAGATATGGTGGAAAAGCTTTTTGCTGAGTGTAGAGCGGCAAGACACGCAGAAGACGCAGATACGCAGCTCTCCGAAGCTAAGTGCCGGTCCCGGGCTTCTTTCGGCACAAACCGCTCTCAGGAGCTCCCTGCGCTCACCACAATGCTCTGTGTGCGAAGAAGCCGCTTCTTCGCCTCCGGGAGAATCGGCGAGCGGCAGCTTCCCAAAGGCGAAGATGCAAGCTGCAGCACACAGGCACAGTGTGGGCAGCCTTCAGACTTAGAGAAAACAGTACTTTACCACTCTCCTGCCTTTTCCATGGTTATTCTATTGGAAAAGAACGAGTTTTGGACAACTACCTTTCATTCTTGCCAAACTCTTTGCAGACCCCCGTGCAAGCTTTAGAACAAGATTTTGGATGTTTGCTTTCCTGGCAGAGTTTCTCCTTGCAAGATATGGTGGAAAAGCTTTTTGCTGAGTGTAGAGCGGCAAGACACGCAGAAGACGCAGATACGCAGCTCTCCGAAGCTAAGTGCCGGTCCCGGGCTTCTTTCGGCACAAACCGCTCTCAGGAGCTCCCTGCGCTCGCCACAATGCTCTGTGTGCGAAGAAGCCGCTTCTTCGCCTCCGGGAGAATCGGCGAGCGGCAGCTTCCCAAAGGCGAAGATGCAAGCTGCAGCACACAGGCACAGTGTGGGCAGCATTCAGACTTAGAGAAAACAGTACTTTACCACTCTCCTGCCTTTTCCATGGTTATTCTATTGGAAAAGAACGAGTTTTGGACAACTACCTTTCATTCTTGCCAAACTCTTTGCAGACCCCCGTGCAAGCTTTAGAACAAGATTTTGGATGTTTTCTTTCCTGGCAGAGTTTCTCCTTGCAAGATATGGTGGAAAAGCTTTTTGCTGAGTGTAGAGCGGCAAGACACGCAGAAGACGCAGATACGCAGCTCTCCGAAGCTAAGTGCCGGTCCCGGGCTTCTTTCGGCACAAACCGCTCTCAGGAGCTCCCTGCGCTCGCCACAATGCTCTGTGTGCGAAGAAGCCGCTTCTTCGCCTCCGGGAGAATCGGCGAGCGGCAGCTTCCCAAAGGCGAAGATGCAAGCTGCAGCACACAGGCACAGTGTGGGCAGCCTTCAGACTTAGAGAAAACAGTACTTTACCACTCTCCTGCCTTTTCCATGGTTATTCTATTGGAAAAGAACGAGTTTTGGACAACTACCTTTCATTCTTGCCAAACTCTTTGCAGACCCCCGTGCAAGCTTTAGAACAAGATTTTGGATGTTTTCTTTCCTGGCAGAGTTTCTCCTTGCAAGATATGCTGGAAAAGCTTTTTGCTGAGTGTAGAGCGGCAAGACACGCAGAAGACGCAGATACGCAGCTCTCCGAAGCTAAGTGCCGGTCCCGGGCTTCTTTCGGCACAAACCGCTCTCAGGAGCTCCCTGCGCTCGCCACAATGCTCTGTGTGCGAAGAAGCCGCTTCTTCGCCTCTGGGAGAATCGGCGAGCGGCAGCTTCCCAAAGGCGAAGATGCAAGCTGCAGCACACAGGCACAGTGTGGGCAGCCTTCAGACTTAGAGAAAACAGTACTTTACCACTCTCCTGCCTTTTCCATGGTTATTATATTGGAAAAGAACGAGTTTTGGACAACGACCTTTCATTCTTGCCAAACTCTTTGCAGACCCCCGTGCAAGCTTTAGAACAAGATTTTGGATGTTTTCTTTCCTGGCAGAGTTTCTCCTTGCAAGATATGCTGGAAAAGCTTTTTGCTGAGTGTAGAGCGGCAAGACACGCAGAAGACGCAGATACGCAGCTCTCCGAAGCTAAGTGCCGGTCCCGGGCTTCTTTCGGCACAAACCGCTCTCAGGAGCTCCCTGCGCTCGCCACAATGCTCTGTGTGCGAAGAAGCCGCTTCTTCGCCTCCGGGAGAATCGGCGAGCGGCAGCTTCCCAAAGGCGAAGATGCAAGCTGCAGCACACAGGCACAGTGTGGGCAGCCTTCAGACTTAGAGAAAACAGTACTTTACCACTCTCCTGCCTTTTCCATGGTTATTCTATTGGAAAAGAACGAGTTTTGGACAACTACCTTTCATTCTTGCCAAACTCTTTGCAGACCCCCGTGCAAGCTTTAGAACAAGATTTTGGATGTTTTCTTTCCTGGCAGAGTTTCTCCTTGCAAGATATGGTGGAAAAGCTTTTTGCTGAGTGTAGAGCGGCAAGACACGCAGAAGACGCAGATACGCAGCTCTCCGAAGCTAAGTGCCGGTCCCGGGCTTCTTTCGGCACAAACCGCTCTCAGGAGCTCCCTGCGCTCGCCACAATGCTCTGTGTGCGAAGAAGCCGCTTCTTCGCCTCCGGGAGAATCGGCGAGCGGCAGCTTCCCAAAGGCGAAGATGCAAGCTGCAGCACACAGGCACAGTGTGGGCAGCATTCAGACTTAGAGAAAACAGTACTTTACCACTCTCCTGCCTTTTCCATGGTTATTCTATTGGAAAAGAACGAGTTTTGGACAACTACCTTTCATTCTTGCCAAACTCTTTGCAGACCTCCGTGCAAGCTTTAGAACAAGATTTTGGATGTTTGCTTTCCTGGCAAAGTTTCTCCTTGCAAGATATGGTGGAAAAGCTTTTTGCTGAGTGTAGAGCGGCAAGACACGCAGAAGACGCAGATACGCAGCTCTCCGAAGCTAAGTGCCGGTCCCGGGCTTCTTTCGGCACAAACCGCTCTCAGGAGCTCCCTGCGCTCGCCACAATGCTCTGTGTGCGAAGAAGCCGCTTCTTCGCCTCCGGGAGAATCGGCGAGCGGCAGCTTCCCAAAGGCGAAGATGCAAGCTGCAGCACACAGGCACAGTGTGTGCAGCCTACAGACTTAGAGAAAACAGTACTTTACCACTCTCCTGCCTTTTCCATGGTTATTATTTTGGAAAAGAACGAGTTTTGGACAACTACCTTTCATTCTTGCCAAACTCTTTGCAGACCCCCGTGCAAGCTTTAGAACAAGATTTTGGATGTTTTCTTTCCTGGCAGAGTTTCTCCTTGCAAGATATGCTGGAAAAGCTTTTTGCTGAGTGTAGAGCGGCAAGACACGCAGAAGACGCAGATACGCAGCTCTCCGAAGCTAAGTGCCGGTCCCGGGCTTCTTTCGGCACAAACCGCTCTCAGGAGCTCCCTGCGCTCGCCACAATGCTCTGTGTGCGAAGAAGCCGCTTCTTCGCCTCCGGGAGAATCGGCGAGCGGCAGCTTCCCAAAGGCGAAGATGCAAGCTGCAGCACACAGGCACAGTGTGGGCAGCATTCAGACTTAGAGAAAACAGTACTTTACCACTCTCCTGCCTTTTCCATGGTTATTCTATTGAAAAAGAACGAGTTTTGGACAACTACCTTTCATTCTTGCCAAACTCTTTGCAGACCCCCGTGCAAGCTTTAGAACAAGATTTTGGATGTTTTCTTTCCTGGCAGAGTTTCTCCTTGCAAGATATGGTGGAAAAGCTTTTTGCTGAGTGTAGAGCGGCAAGACACGCAGAAGACGCAGATACGCAGCTCTCCGAAGCTAAGTGCCGGTCCCGGGCTTCTTTCGGCACAAACCGCTCTCAGGAGCTCCCTGCGCTCGCCACAATGCTCTGTGTGCGAAGAAGCCGCTTCTTCGCCTCCGGGAGAATCGGCGAGCGGCAGCTTCCCAAAGGCGAAGTTGCAAGCTGCAGCACACAGGCACATTGTGGGCAGCAATCAGACTTAGAGAAAACAGTACTTTACCACTCTCCTGCCTTTTCCATGGTTATTCTATTGGAAAAGAACGAGTTTTGGACAACTACCTTTCATTCTTGCCAAACTCTTTGCAGACCCCCGTGCAAGCTTTAGAACAAGATTTTGGATGTTTTCTTTCCTGGCAGAGTTTCTCCTTGCAAGATATGCTGGAAAAGCTTTTTGCTGAGTGTAGAGCGGCAAGACACGCAGAAGACGCAGATACGCAGCTCTCTGAAGCTAAGTGCCGGTCCCGGGCTTCTTTCGGCACAAACCGCTCTCAGGAGCTCCCTGCGCTCGCCACAATGCTCTGTGTGCGAAGAAGCCGCTTCTTCGCCTCCGGGAGAATCGGCGAGCGGCAGCTTCCCAAAGGCGAAGATGCAAGCTGCAGCACACAGGCACAGTGTGGGCAGCATTCAGACTTAGAGAAAACAGTACTTTACCACTCTCCTGCCTTTTCCATGGTTATTCTATTGGAAAAGAACGAGTTTTGGACAACTACCTTTCATTCTTGCCAAACTCTTTGCAGACCCCCGTGCAAGCTTTAGAACAAGATTTTGGATGTTTTCTTTCCTGGCAGAGTTTCTCCTTGCAAGATATGGTGGAAAAGCTTTTTGCTGAGTGTAGAGCGGCAAGACACGCAGAAGACGCAGATACGCAGCTCTCCGAAGCTAAGTGCCGGTCCCGGGCTTCTTTCGGCACAAACCGCTCTCAGGAGCTCCCTGCGCTCGCCACAATGCTCTGTGTGCGAAGAAGCCGCTTCTTCGCCTCCGGGAGAATCGGCGAGCGGCAGCTTCCCAAAGGCGAAGATGCAAGCTGCAGCACACAGGCACAGTGTGGGCAGCATTCAGACTTAGAGAAAACAGTACTTTACCACTCTCCTGCCTTTTCCATGGTTATTCTATTGGAAAAGAACGAGTTTTGGACAACTACCTTTCATTCTTGCCAAACTCTTTGCAGACCCCCGTGCAAGCTTTAGAACAAGATTTTGGATGTTTTCTTTCCTGGCAGAGTTTCTCCTTGCAAGATATGGTGGAAAAGCTTTTTGCTGAGTGTAGAGCGGCAAGACACGCAGAAGACGCAGATACGCAGCTCTCCGAAGCTAAGTGCCGGTCCCGGGCTTCTTTCGGCACAAACCGCTCTCAGGAGCTCCCTGCGCTCGCCACAATGCTCTGTGTGCGAAGAAGCCGCTTCTTCGCCTCCGGGAGAATCGGCGAGCGGCAGCTTCCCAAAGGCGAAGATGCAAGCTGCAGCACACAGGCACAGTGTGGGCAGCATTCAGACTTAGAGAAAACAGTACTTTACCACTCTCCTGCCTTTTCCATGGTTATTCTATTGAAAAAGAACGAGTTTTGGACAACTACCTTTCATTCTTGCCAAACTCTTTGCAGACCCCCGTGCAAGCTTTAGAACAAGATTTTGGATGTTTTCTTTCCTGGCAGAGTTTCTCCTTGCAAGATATGATGGAAAAGCTTTTTGCTGAGTGTAGAGCGGCAAGACACGCAGAAGACGCAGATACGCAGCTCTCCGAAGCTAAGTGCCGGTCCCGGGCTTCTTTCGGCACAAACCGCTCTCAGGAGCTCCCTGCGCTCGCCACAATGCTCTGTGTGCGAAGAAGCCGCTTCTTCGCCTCCGGGAGAATCGGCGAGCGGCAGCTTCCCAAAGGCGAAGATGCAAGCTGCAGCACACAGGCACAGTGTGGGCAGCCTTCAGACTTAGAGAAAACAGTACTTTACCACTCTCCTGCCTTTTCCATGGTTATTCTATTGGAAAAGAACGAGTTTTGGACAACTACCTTTCATTCTTGCCAAACTCTTTGCAGACCCCCCGTGCAAGCTTTAGAACAAGATTTTGGATGTTTGCTTTCCTGGCAGAGTTTCTCCTTGCAAGATATGGTGGAAAAGCTTTTTGCTGAGTGTAGAGCGGCAAGACACGCAGAAGACGCAGATACGCAGCTCTCCGAAGCTAAGTGCCGGTCCCGGGCTTCTTTCGGCCCAAACCGCTCTCAGGAGCTCCCTGCGCTCGCCACAATGCTCTGTGTGCGAAGAAGCCGCTTCTTCGCCTCCGGGAGAATCGGCGAGCGGCAGCTTCCCAAAGGCGAAGATGCAAGCTGCAGCACACAGGCACAGTGTGGGCAGCATTCAGACTTAGAGAAAACAGTACTTTACCACTCTCCTGCCTTTTCCATGGTTATTCTATTGGAAAAGAACGAGTTTTGGACAACTACCTTTCATTCTTGCCAAACTCTTTGCAGACCCCCGTGCAAGCTTTAGAACAAGATTTTGGATGTTTTCTTTCCTGGCAGAGTTTCTCCTTGCAAGATATGCTGGAAAAGCTTTTTGCTGAGTGTAGAGCGGCAAGACACGCAGAAGACGCAGATACGCAGCTCTCCGAAGCTAAGTGCCGGTCCCGGGCTTCTTTCGGCACAAACCGCTCTCAGGAGCTCCCTGCGCTCGCCACAATGCTCTGTGTGCGAAGAAGCCGCTTCTTCGCCTCCGGGAGAATCGGCGAGCGGCAGCTTCCCAAAGGCGAAGATGCAAGCTGCAGCACACAGGCACAGTGTGGGCAGCATTCAGACTTAGAGAAAACAGTACTTTACCACTCTCCTGCCTTTTCCATGGTTATTCTATTGAAAAAGAACGAGTTTTGGACAGCTACCTTTCATTCTTGCCAAACTCTTTGCAGACCCCCGTGCAAGCTTTAGAACAAGATTTTGGATGTTTTCTTTCCTGGCAGAGTTTCTCCTTGCAAGATATGCTGGAAAAGCTTTTTGCTGAGTGTAGAGCGGCAAGACACGCAGAAGACGCAGATACGCAGCTCTCCGAAGCTAAGTGCCGGTCCCGGGCTTCTTTCGGCACAAACCGCTCTCAGGAGCTCCCTGCGCTCGCCACAATGCTCTGTGTGCGAAGAAGCCGCTTCTTCGCCTCCGGGAGAATCGGCGAGCGGCAGCTTCCCAAAGGCGAAGATGCAAGCTGCAGCACACAGGCACAGTGTGGGCAGCCTTCAGACTTAGAGAAAACAGTACTTTACCACTCTCCTGCCTTTTCCATGGTTATTCTATTGGAAAAGAACGAGTATTGGACAACTACCTTTCATTCTTGCCAAACTCTTTGCAGACCCCCGTGCAAGCTTTAGAACAAGATTTTGGATGTTTTCTTTCCTGGCAGAGTTTCTCCTTGCAAGATATGGTGGAAAAGCTTTTTGCTGAGTGTAGAGCGGCAAGACACGCAGAAGACGCAGATACGCAGCTCTCCGAAGCTAAGTGCCGGTCCCGGGCTTCTTTCGGCACAAACCGCTCTCAGGAGCTCCCTGCGCTCGCCACAATGCTCTGTGTGCGAAGAAGCCGCTTCTTCGCCTCCGGGAGAATCGGCGAGCGGCAGCTTCCCAAAGGCGAAGATGCAAGCTGCAGCACACAGGCACAGTGTGGGCAGCATTCAGACTTAGAGAAAACAGTACTTTACCACTCTCCTGCCTTTTCCATGGTTATTCTATTGGAAAAGAACGAGTTTTGGACAACTACCTTTCATTCTTGCCAAACTCTTTGCAGACCTCCGTGCAAGCTTTAGAACAAGATTTTGGATGTTTGCTTTCCTGGCAGAGTTTCTCCTTGCAAGATATGGTGGAAAAGCTTTTTGCTGAGTGTAGAGCGGCAAGACACGCAGAAGACGCAGATACGCAGCTCTCCGAAGCTAAGTGCCGGTCCCGGGCTTCTTTCGGCACAAACCGCTCTCAGGAGCTCCCTGCGCTCGCCACAATGCTCTGTGTGCGAAGAAGCCGCTTCTTCGCCTCCGGGAGAATCGGCGAGCGGCAGCTTCCCAAAGGCGAAGATGCAAGCTGCAGCACACAGGCACAGTGTGGGCAGCCTTCAGACTTAGAGAAAACAGTACTTTACCACTCTCCTGCCTTTTCCATGGTTATTCTATTGGAAAAGAACGAGTTTTGGACAACTACCTTTCATTCTTGCCAAACTCTTTGCAGACCCCCGTGCAAGCTTTAGAACAAGATTTTGGATGTTTTCTTTCCTGGCAGAGTTTCTCCTTGCAAGATATGCTGGAAAAGCTTTTTGCTGAGTGTAGAGCGGCAAGACACGCAGAAGACGCAGATACGCAGCTCTCCGAAGCTAAGTGCCGGTCCCGGGCTTCTTTCGGCACAAACCGCTCTCAGGAGCTCCCTGCGCTCGCCACAATGCTCTGTGTGCGAAGAAGCCGCTTCTTCGCCTCCGGGAGAATCGGCGAGCGGCAGCTTCCCAAAGGCGAAGATGCAAGCTGCAGCACACAGGCACAGTGTGGGCAGCATTCAGACTTAGAGAAAACAGTACTTTACCACTCTCCTGCCTTTTCCATGGTTATTCTATTGAAAAAGAACGAGTTTTGGACAGCTACCTTTCATTCTTGCCAAACTCTTTGCAGACCCCCGTGCAAGCTTTAGAACAAGATTTTGGATGTTTTCTTTCCTGGCAGAGTTTCTCCTTGCAAGATATGCTGGAAAAGCTTTTTGCTGAGTGTAGAGCGGCAAGACACGCAGAAGACGCAGATACGCAGCTCTCCGAAGCTAAGTGCCGGTCCCGGGCTTCTTTCGGCACAAACCGCTCTCAGGAGCTCCCTGCGCTCGCCACAATGCTCTGTGTGCGAAGAAGCCGCTTCTTCGCCTCCGGGAGAATCGGCGAGCGGCAGCTTCCCAAAGGCGAAGATGCAAGCTGCAGCACACAGGCACAGTGTGGGCAGCCTTCAGACTTAGAGAAAACAGTACTTTACCACTCTCCTGCCTTTTCCATGGTTATTCTATTGGAAAAGAACGAGTATTGGACAACTACCTTTCATTCTTGCCAAACTCTTTGCAGACCCCCGTGCAAGCTTTAGAACAAGATTTTGGATGTTTTCTTTCCTGGCAGAGTTTCTCCTTGCAAGATATGCTGGAAAAGCTTTTTGCTGAGTGTAGAGCGGCAAGACACGCAGAAGACGCAGATACGCAGCTCTCCGAAGCTAAGTGCCGGTCCCGGGCTTCTTTCGGCACAAACCGCTCTCAGGAGCTCCCTGCGCTCGCCACAATGCTCTGTGTGCGAAGAAGCCGCTTCTTCGCCTCCGGGAGAATCGGCGAGCGGCAGCTTCCCAAAGGCGAAGATGCAAGCTGCAGCACACAGGCACAGTGTGGGCAGCATTCAGACTTAGAGAAAACAGTACTTTACCACTCTCCTGCCTTTTCCATGGTTATTCTATTGGAAAAGAACGAGTTTTGGACAACTACCTTTCATTCTTGCCAAACTCTTTGCAGACCCCCCGTGCAAGCTTTAGAACAAGATTTTGGATGTTTGCTTTCCTGGCAGAGTTTCTCCTTGCAAGATATGGTGGAAAAGCTTTTTGCTGAGTGTAGAGCGGCAAGACACGCAGAAGACGCAGATACGCAGCTCTCCGAAGCTAAGTGCCGGTCCCGGGCTTCTTTCGGCACAAACCGCTCTCAGGAGCTCCCTGCGCTCGCCACAATGCTCTGTGTGCGAAGAAGCCGCTTCTTCGCCTCCGGGAGAATCGGCGAGCGGCAGCTTCCCAAAGGCGAAGATGCAAGCTGCAGCACACAGGCACAGTGTGGGCAGCATTCAGACTTAGAGAAAACAGTACTTTACCACTCTCCTGCCTTTTCCATGGTTATTCTATTGGAAAAGAACGAGTTTTGGACAACTACCTTTCATTCTTGCCAAACTCTTTGCAGACCCCCGTGCAAGCTTTAGAACAAGATTTTGGATGTTTTCTTTCCTGGCAGAGTTTCTCCTTGCAAGATATGGTGGAAAAGCTTCTTGCTGAGTGTAGAGCGGCAAGACACGCAGAAGACGCAGATACGCAGCTCTCCGAAGCTAAGTGCCGGTCCCGGGCTTCTTTCGGCACAAACCGCTCTCAGGAGCTCCCTGCGCTCGCCACAATGCTCTGTGTGCGAAGAAGCCGCTTCTTCGCCTCCGGGAGAATCGGCGAGCGGCAGCTTCCCAAAGGCGAAGATGCAAGCTGCAGCACACAGGCACAGTGTGGGCAGCATTCAGACTTAGAGAAAACAGTACTTTACCACTCTCCTGCCTTTTCCATGGTTATTCTATTGGAAAAGAACGAGTTTTGGACAACTACCTTTCATTCTTGCCAAACTCTTTGCAGACCCCCCGTGCAAGCTTTAGAACAAGATTTTGGATGTTTGCTTTCCTGGCAGAGTTTCTCCTTGCAAGATATGGTGGAAAAGCTTTTTGCTGAGTGTAGAGCGGCAAGACACGCAGAAGACGCAGATACGCAGCTCTCCGAAGCTAAGTGCCGGTCCCGGGCTTCTTTCGGCACAAACCGCTCTCAGGAGCTCCCTGCGCTCGCCACAATGCTCTGTGTGCGAAGAAGCCGCTTCTTCGCCTCCGGGAGAATCGGCGAGCGGCAGCTTCCCAAAGGCGAAGATGCAAGCTGCAGCACACAGGCACAGTGTGGGCAGCATTCAGACTTAGAGAAAACAGTACTTTACCACTCTCCTGCCTTTTCCATGGTTATTCTATTGGAAAAGAACGAGTTTTGGACAACTACCTTTCATTCTTGCCAAACTCTTTGCAGACCCCCCGTGCAAGCTTTAGAACAAGATTTTGGATGTTTGCTTTCCTGGCAGAGTTTCTCCTTGCAAGATATGGTGGAAAAGCTTTTTGCTGAGTGTAGAGCGGCAAGACACGCAGAAGACGCAGATACGCAGCTCTCCGAAGCTAAGTGCCGGTCCCGGGCTTCTTTCGGCACAAACCGCTCTCCGGAGCTCCCTGCGCTCGCCACAATGCTCTGTGTGCGAAGAAGCCGCTTCTTCGCCTCCGGGAGAATCGGCGAGCGGCAGCTTCCCAAAGGCGAAGATGCAAGCTGCAGCACACAGGCACAGTGTGGGCAGCATTCAGACTTAGAGAAAACAGTACTTTACCACTCTCCTGCCTTTTCCATGGTTATTCTATTGGAAAAGAACGAGTTTTGGACAACTACCTTTCATTCTTGCCAAACTCTTTGCAGACCCCCGTGCAAGCTTTAGAACAAGATTTTGGATGTTTTCTTTCCTGGCAGAGTTTCTCCTTGCAAGATATGGTGGAAAAGCTTTTTGCTGAGTGTAGAGCGGCAAGACACGCAGAAGACGCAGATACGCAGCTCTCCGAAGCTAAGTGCCGGTCCCGGGCTTCTTTCGGCACAAACCGCTCTCAGGAGCTCCCTGCGCTCGCCACAATGCTCTGTGTGCGAAGAAGCCGCTTCTTCGCCTCCGGGAGAATCGGCGAGCGGCAGCTTCCCAAAGGCGAAGATGCAAGCTGCAGCACACAGGCACAGTGTGGGCAGCATTCAGACTTAGAGAAAACAGTACTTTACCACTCTCCTGCCTTTTCCATGGTTATTCTATTGGAAAAGAACGAGTTTTGGACAACTACCTTTCATTCTTGCCAAACTCTTTGCAGACCCCCGTGCAAGCTTTAGAACAAGATTTTGGATGTTTTCTTTCCTGGCAGAGTTTCTCCTTGCAAGATATGGTGGA
This sequence comes from Molothrus aeneus, assembly GCF_037042795.1. Taxonomy (NCBI): domain Eukaryota; kingdom Metazoa; phylum Chordata; class Aves; order Passeriformes; family Icteridae; genus Molothrus; species Molothrus aeneus. The sequence continues at coordinate 466,003 of NW_027099227.1, forward strand.
AAAGCTTCTTGCTGAGTGTAGAGCGGCAAGACACGCAGAAGACGCAGATACGCAGCTCTCCGAAGCTAAGTGCCGGTCCCGGGCTTCTTTCGGCACAAACCGCTCTCAGGAGCTCCCTGCGCTCGCCACAATGCTCTGTGTGCGAAGAAGCCGCTTCTTCGCCTCCGGGAGAATCGGCGAGCGGCAGCTTCCCAAAGGCGAAGATGCAAGCTGCAGCACACAGGCACAGTGTGGGCAGCCTTCAGACTTAGAGAAAACAGTACTTTACCACTCTCCTGCCTTTTCCATGGTTATTCTATTGGAAAAGAACGAGTTTTGGACAACTACCTTTCATTCTTGCCAAACTCTTTGCAGACCCCCGTGCAAGCTTTAGAACAAGATTTTGGATGTTTTCTTTCCTGGCAGAGTTTCTCCTTGCAAGATATGGTGGAAAAGCTTTTTGCTGAGTGTAGAGCGGCAAGACACGCAGAAGACGCAGATACGCAGCTCTCCGAAGCTAAGTGCCGGTCCCGGGCTTCTTTCGGCACAAACCGCTCTCAGGAGCTCCCTGCGCTCGCCACAATGCTCTGTGTGCGAAGAAGCCGCTTCTTCGCCTCCGGGAGAATCGGCGAGCGGCAGCTTCCCAAAGGCGAAGATGCAAGCTGCAGCACACAGGCACAGTGTGGGCAGCATTCAGACTTAGAGAAAACAGTACTTTACCACTCTCCTGCCTTTTCCATGGTTATTCTATTGGAAAAGAACGAGTTTTGGACAACTATCTTTCATTCTTGCCAAACTCTTTGCAGACCCCCGTGCAAGCTTTAGAACAAGATTTTGGATGTTTTCTTTCCTGGCAGAGTTTCTCCTTGCAAGATATGGTGGAAAAGCTTTTTGCTGAGTGTAGAGCGGCAAGACACGCAGAAGACGCAGATACGCAGCTCTCCGAAGCTAAGTGCCGGTCCCGGGCTTCTTTCGGCACAAACCGCTCTCAGGAGCTCCCTGCGCTCGCCACAATGCTCTGTGTGCGAAGAAGCCGCTTCTTCGCCTCCGGGAGAATCGGCGAGCGGCAGCTTCCCAAAGGCGAAGATGCAAGCTGCAGCACACAGGCACAGTGTGGGCAGCATTCAGACTTAGAGAAAACAGTACTTTACCACTCTCCTGCCTTTTCCATGGTTATTCTATTGGAAAAGAACGAGTTTTGGACAACTACCTTTCATTCTTGCCAAACTCTTTGCAGACCCCCGTGCAAGCTTTAGAACAAGATTTTGGATGTTTTCTTTCCTGGCAGAGTTTCTCCTTGCAAGATATGCTGGAAAAGCTTTTTGCTGAGTGTAGAGCGGCAAGACACGCAGAAGACGCAGATACGCAGCTCTCCGAAGCTAAGTGCCGGTCCCGGGCTTCTTTCGGCACAAACCGCTCTCAGGAGCTCCCTGCGCTCGCCACAATGCTCTGTGTGCGAAGAAGCCGCTTCTTCGCCTCCGGGAGAATCGGCGAGCGGCAGCTTCCCAAAGGCGAAGATGCAAGCTGCAGCACACAGGCACAGTGTGGGCAGCCTTCAGACTTAGAGAAAACAGTACTTTACCACTCTCCTGCCTTTTCCATGGTTATTCTATTGGAAAAGAACGAGTTTTGGACAACTACCTTTCATTCTTGCCAAACTCTTTGCAGACCCCCGTGCAAGCTTTAGAACAAGATTTTGGATGTTTTCTTCCCTGGCAGAGTTTCTCCTTGCAAGATATGATGGAAAAGCTTTTTGCTGAGTGTAGAGCGGCAAGACACGCAGAAGACGCAGATACGCAGCTCTCCGAAGCTAAGTGCCGGTCCCGGGCTTCTTTCGGCACAAACCGCTCTCAGGAGCTCCCTGCGCTCGCCACAATGCTCTGTGTGCGAAGAAGCCGCTTCTTCGCCTCCGGGAGAATCGGCGAGCGGCAGCTTCCCAAAGGCGAAGATGCAAGCTGCAGCACACAGGCACAGTGTGGGCAGCATTCAGACTTAGAGAAAACAGTACTTTACCACTCTCCTGCCTTTTCCATGGTTATTCTATTGGAAAAGAACGAGTTTTGGACAACTACCTTTCATTCTTGCCAAACTCTTTGCAGACCCCCGTGCAAGCTTTAGAACAAGATTTTGGATGTTTTCTTTCCTGGCAGAGTTTCTCCTTGCAAGATATGGTGGAAAAGCTTTTTGCTGAGTGTAGAGCGGCAAGACACGCAGAAGACGCAGATACGCAGCTCTCCGAAGCTAAGTGCCGGTCCCGGGCTTCTTTCGGCACAAACCGCTCTCAGGAGCTCCCTGCGCTCGCCACAATGCTCTGTGTGCGAAGAAGCCGCTTCTTCGCCTCCGGGAGAATCGGCGAGCGGCAGCTTCCCAAAGGCGAAGATGCAAGCTGCAGCACACAGGCACAGTGTGGGCAGCCTTCAGACTTAGAGAAAACAGTACTTTACCACTCTCCTGCCTTTTCCATGGTTATTCTATTGGAAAAGAACGAGTTTTGGACAACTACCTTTCATTCTTGCCAAACTCTTTGCAGACCCCCGTGCAAGCTTTAGAACAAGATTTTGGATGTTTTCTTTCCTGGCAGAGTTTCTCCTTGCAAGATATGCTGGAAAAGCTTTTTGCTGAGTGTAGAGCGGCAAGACACGCAGAAGACGCAGATACGCAGCTCTCCGAAGCTAAGTGCCGGTCCCGGGCTTCTTTCGGCACAAACCGCTCTCAGGAGCTCCCTGCGCTCGCCACAATGCTCTGTGTGCGAAGAAGCCGCTTCTTCGCCTCCGGGAGAATCGGCGAGCGGCAGCTTCCCAAAGGCGAAGATGCAAGCTGCAGCACACAGGCACAGTGTGGGCAGCATTCAGACTTAGAGAAAACAGTACTTTACCACTCTCCTGCCTTTTCCATGGTTATTCTATTGGAAAAGAACGAGTTTTGGACAACTACCTTTCATTCTTGCCAAACTCTTTGCAGACCCCCGTGCAAGCTTTAGAACAAGATTTTGGATGTTTTCTTTCCTGGCAGAGTTTCTCCTTGCAAGATATGGTGGAAAAGCTTTTTGCTGAGTGTAGAGCGGCAAGACACGCAGAAGACGCAGATACGCAGCTCTCCGAAGCTAAGTGCCGGTCCCGGGCTTCTTTCGGCACAAACCGCTCTCAGGAGCTCCCTGCGCTCGCCACAATGCTCTGTGTGCGAAGAAGCCGCTTCTTCGCCTCCGGGAGAATCGGCGAGCGGCAGCTTCCCAAAGGCGAAGATGCAAGCTGCAGCACACAGGCACAGTGTGGGCAGCATTCAGACTTAGAGAAAACAGTACTTTACCACTCTCCTGCCTTTTCCATGGTTATTCTATTGGAAAAGAACGAGTTTTGGACAACTACCTTTCATTCTTGCCAAACTCTTTGCAGACCCCCCGTGCAAGCTTTAGAACAAGATTTTGGATGTTTGCTTTCCTGGCAGAGTTTCTCCTTGCAAGATATGGTGGAAAAGCTTTTTGCTGAGTGTAGAGCGGCAAGACACGCAGAAGACGCAGATACGCAGCTCTCCGAAGCTAAGTGCCGGTCCCGGGCTTCTTTCGGCACAAACCGCTCTCAGGAGCTCCCTGCGCTCGCCACAATGCTCTGTGTGCGAAGAAGCCGCTTCTTCGCCTCCGGGAGAATCGGCGAGCGGCAGCTTCCCAAAGGCGAAGATGCAAGCTGCAGCACACAGGCACAGTGTGGGCAGCATTCAGACTTAGAGAAAACAGTACTTTACCACTCTCCTGCCTTTTCCATGGTTATTCTTTTGGAAAAGAACGAGTTTTGGACAACTACCTTTCATTCTTGCCAAACTCTTTGCAGACCCCCGTGCAAGCTTTAGAACAAGATTTTGGATGTTTTCTTTCCTGGCAGAGTTTCTCCTTGCAAGATATGGTGGAAAAGCTTTTTGCTGAGTGTAGAGCGTCAAGACACGCAGAAGACGCAGATACGCAGCTCTCCGAAGCTAAGTGCCGGTCCCGGGCCTCTTTCGGCACAAACCGCTCTCAGGAGCTCCCTGCGCTCGCCACAATGCTCTGTGTGCGAAGAAGCCGCTTCTTCGCCTCCGGGAGAATCGGCGAGCGGCAGCTTCCCAAAGGCGAAGATGCAAGCTGCAGCACACAGGCACAGTGTGGGCAGCCTTCAGACTTAGAGAAAACAGTACTTTACCACTCTCCTGCCTTTTCCATGGTTATTCTATTGGAAAAGAACGAGTTTTGGACAACTACCTTTCATTCTTGCCAAACTCTTTGCAGACCCCCGTGCAAGCTTTAGAACAAGATTTTGGATGTTTTCTTCCCTGGCAGAGTTTCTCCTTGCAAGATATGATGGAAAAGCTTTTTGCTGAGTGTAGAGCGGCAAGACACGCAGAAGACGCAGATACGCAGCTCTCCGAAGCTAAGTGCCGGTCCCGGGCTTCTTTCGGCACAAACCGCTCTCAGGAGCTCCCTGCGCTCGCCACAATGCTCTGTGTGCGAAGAAGCCGCTTCTTCGCC